>NC_142800.1:77711194-77887052 GCF_049724085.1 Artemia sp. Qi Xiang Cuo
CCCCTATTTTTTATTACTTTTTTTTAATTTTTTTAACATAGTATTTTTTTCAACTTTTTTTTACATCTCGTTGTGGTATAACATGTCACTGTTACATTCTCTTGATGGTTCAAAGTGCATTTTGGATCTTTTCCCTTAAAATGCAAGAGTTGGATTATTTCAGTAGTGTTTTGGCGTGGTTTACCATATCACTGTTACATTCTCTTGATGTTTCAGAGTTCATTTTGGATCTTTTTCGTTGAAATGCAAGAGTTGGATTATTTCAGTAGTGTTTTGCCGTGGTTCACCCATGTCACTGTAACATTCTCTTGATGTTTCAAAGTTCATTTTGGATTTTTTTTTTGAAATGCAAGAGTTGGATTATTTAATTAGTGTTTTGTCATAATTTACTTTGTTACTGTTACATTGTCTTGATGTTTCAATGTTAATTTTTATAATTCTTCGTTGAAATTCAAGAGTTGGATTATTTCAGTAGTGTTTTCTCATGGTTTACCTTGTCACTGTTACATTCTCTTGATGTTTCAAAGTTCATTTTGGATCTTTTTCATTGATATGCAAGAGTTGGATTATTTCAGTAGTGTTTTATAGTGGTTTACCTTGTCACTGTAACATTCTCTTGATGTTTCAAAGTTCATTTTGGATCCTTTTCGTTGAAATGCAAGAGTTAAATTATTTCAGTAGTGTTTTGTCGTGGTTTATCTTGACATTGTTACTTTCTCTTGACGTTTCAAAGTTCATTTTGGATTTTTTTTTTCGTTGAAATGCAAGAGTTGGAATATTTCAGTAGTGTTTTGTCGTGGTTTACCAAGTCATTGTTACATTCCCTTGACGTTTCAAAGCTGATTTTGGATTTTTTTCGTTGAAATGCAAGAGTTGGAATATGTCAGTAGTGTTTTTTCATGGTTTGCCTTATCACTGTAGCGTCCTCTTCATGTTTCAAAGTTCATTTTGGATCCTTTTCGTTGAAATGCAAGAGTTGGAATATTTAAGTAGTTTTTTGTCGGGGTTTACCTTATCACTGTTACATTCTGAAGATGTTTCAAAGTTCATTTTGTATTTTTTTCGTTGAAGATTAAGAGTTGGAATATTTCACTAGTTTTTTGTCGTGGTTTACAAGTCACTGTTACATTCTAAAGATATTTAAAAGTTCATTTTGGATTTTTTTTCGTTGAAATGTAAGAGTTGGAATATTTCAGTAGTATTTTGTCGTGGTTTACCTTGTCACTGTTACATTCTCTTGATGTTTCAAAGTTCATTTTGGATTTTTTTTTTCGTTGAAATGTAATAGTTGGAATATTTCACTAGTGTTTTGTCGTGGTTTACAATATTACTGTTACATTTTGAAGATGTTTCTAAGTTCATTTTGGATTTTTCGTTGAAGTTTAAGAGCCGGAATTGTTAAGTAGTGCTTTTTCGTGGTGTACCTTGTAGCTATAACATTTGGAAGATTTTAAAAGGTTCATTTTGGATTTTTTTTCGTTGAAGTGTAAAAGATGGAATATTTAAGTAGGGTTACGTTATGGTTTAACAAGTAACTGTTACATTCTGAAGATGTTTCAAAGTTCATTTTGAATTTTTTTTTTCGTTTAAATGTAAGAGATGGAATATTTCAGTAGTGTTTTGTCGTGGTTTACCTTGTCACTGTTACATTCTCTTGATGTTTCAAACTTCATTTGGATTTTTTTGTTGAAATGTAAGAGATGAAATATTTCAGTAGTGTTTTGTCGCAGTTTACCTTGTCACTGTTACATTCTCTTAATGTTTCAAAGTTCATTTTGGATTTTTTTCGTTGAAACGTAAGAGTTGGAATATTTGAGTAGTGTTTTGTCGTGGTTTACCTTGTTACTGTTACATTCTCTTGATGTTTCAAAGTTCATTTGGATTTTTTTCCTTGAAATGCAAGTTTTGGAATATTTCAGTACTGTTTTATAATGGTTTACCTTGTCACTGTTACATTCTCTTGATGTTTCAAAGTTCAGTTTGGATTTTTTTCGTTGAAATGTATGAGTTGGAATATTTCAGTAGTGTTTTGTCATGGTTTACATCTTGTTACTGTTACATTCTCTTGATATTTCAAAGTTCATTTTGGATTTTTTCGTTGAAATGTATGAGTTTGAATATTTCAGTAGTGTTTTGTCATGGTTTACATTGTCACTGTTACATTCTCTTGATGTTTCAAACTTCATTTTTATTTTTATTTTTTTCGTTGAAATGTAAGAGTTGGAATATTTCAGTAGTGTTTTGTCGTGGTTTACCTTGTCACTGTTACATTCTCTTGATGTTTCAAAGTTCATTTTAGATTTTTTTTTTAAATGTAAGAGTTGGAATATTTCAGTAGTGTTTTGTCGTGGTTTACCTTGTCACTGTTACATTCTCATGATATTTCAAAGTTCATTTTAGATTGTTTTCGTTCAAATGTATGAGTTGGAATATTTCAATAGTGTTTTGTCGTGGTTTATCTTGTCACTGTTACATTCTCATGATATTTCAAAGTGCATTTTGGATTTTTTCGTTCAAATTTATGAGTTTGAATATTTCACTAGTGTTTTGTCGTGGTTTACCTTGCCACTATTACATTCTCATGATATTTCAAAGTTCATTTTGGATTTTTTTTTATTGAAATGTAAGAGTTGGAATATTTCAGTAGTATTTTATCGTGATTTACCTTGTCACTGTTACATTCTCTTGATATTTCAAAGTCCATAGTGAGAGAGATACGCAAAAAGTTGGGTTAATTCAGGTTAGGTTATGTTGGGTTAGCCTTGGGTTAGGCTAACCCAACATAACCTAACCTGAATTAACCCAACTTTTTGCGTATCTCTCTCACTATGGACTTTGAAATATCAAGAGAATGTAACAGTGACAAGGTAAATCACGATAAGATACTACTGAAATATTCCAACTCTTACATTTCAACAAAAAAATCCAAAATGAACTTTGAAATATCATGAGAATGTAACAGTGACATGTAAACCACGACAAAACACTACTGAAATAACCCAACTCTTGCATTTCAAAGAAAAAGATCCAAAATGAACTTTGAAACATCAAGAGAAAGTAACAGTGACATGGTAAACCATGAGAAAACACTACTGAAATAATCCAACTCTTACATTTCAACGAAAAGATCCAAAATGAACTTTGAAACGTCAAGAGAATGTAACAGTGACATGGTAAACCACGACAAAACACTACTGAGATAATCCAACTCTTGCATTTCAACGAAAGAGATCCAAAATGAACTTTGAAACATCAAGAGAATGTAACAGTGACAAGGTAAACCATGAGAAAACACTACATAAATATTCAAACTCTTGCATTTCAAAAAAAAAGTCCAAAATGAACTTTGAAATATCAAGAGAATGTAACAGTGACATGTAAACCACGACAAAACACTACTGAAATATTCCAACTCTTGCATTTCAACGAAAAGATCCAAAATGAACTTTGAAACATCAAGAGAATGTAACAGTGACATGGTAAACCATGAGAAAACACTACTGAAATAATGCAACTCTAACATTTCAACGAAAAAGATCTAAAATGAACTTTGAAAAATCAATAGAAGGTAACAGTGACATGGTAAACCACGACAAAACACTACTGAAATATTCCAACTCTTGCATTTCAACGAAAAAGATCCAAAATGAACTTTGAAACATCAAGAGAATGTAACAATGACACGGTAAACCACAAGAAACACTACTGAAGTAATCCAACTCTTGCATGTCAATGAAAAAGATTCAAAATGAACTTCGAAACATCTTCAGAATGTAACAGTGACAAAATAAACCACGAGAAAACACTATTGAAATAATCCAACTCTTACATTTCAACGAAAAAGATCCAAAATGAACTTTGAAACATCAAGAGAATGTAACAGTGACAAGGTAAACCCCGACAAACACTAATGAAATATTCCAACTCTTGCATTTCAACGAAAAAGATCCAAAATGGACTTTGAAACATCAAGAGAATGTAACAGCGACATGGTAAACACCCGACAAATACTAATGAAATATTCCAACTCTTGCATTTCAACGAAAAAGATCCCAAATGAACTTTAAAACGTCAAGAGAATTTAAGAGTGACAAGGTAAACCCCGACAAATACTAATGAAATATTCCAACTCTTGCATTTCAACGAAAAAGATCCAAATGAACTTTGAAACATCAAGAGAATATAACTGTGACAAGGTAAATCACGACAAACACTAATGAAATATTCCAACTCTTGCATTTCAACGAAAAAGATCCAAAATGAGCTTTGAAACGTCAAGAGAATGTAACAGTGACAAGGTAAACCACGACAAATACTAATGAAATATTCCAACTCTTGCATTTCAACGAAAAATATCCAAAATGAACTTTGAAACATCAAGAGAATGTAACAGTGACATGGTAAACCACGAGAAAACACTACTGATATACTCCAACTCTTGCACTTCAATCAAAACGATCCAAAATTAACTTTGAAACATCAAAAGAATGTAACAGTGACATGGTATACCACAACGAGATGTAAAAAAAAGTTGAAAAAAATACTATATTAAAAAAAATCCAAAAAAAAAGTAAAAAAATGGGGGGAGGGGAAGGGGGCAGGGGAGGGGAAGGAAGGGGAGGGGAGGGGGATGAAGGGGAGGGAAGGGGCCCGTTGGGGGCCCGGGGGCCTTTGGGGGTCCTTTAGGGGCCCTTTGGGAGCCCGGAGGGCCTTTGGGGCCCGGGAGGGCCCTTTGGGGTTGTGGTAGGGGACATTATAACACTATTCAAATGATAGTTGTGTATTATACCAAACACAGTCGAGAACTGCCCTAATAAAAAAATAATAAGTATCTCTTAATAGGAGTTAGCATTCCCTCAGATGGTTTACTATTTTCGTTTCTGCTTTCAAATTTATCTTGTATCATGGAGAAATTGTGTCAATCAGTTATCTTTTCCTGTCTGTATTTTCAACTTTCTAATAAGAATATTCCAATATTGAAAGATCCTTATCTGATGATGTCACCTTGTTATCATAGTATTCCAACCGGATGTTGACATCAAAAAAACATCCAGCAATTGTTATTGTCATCTAAGAGATATCCAGCAATTGTTATTAAGTTCCAAGAAAACAACAAATAAATTGTCCAGCACACATATCCATCAAATAATCATCCAATAAACAGATGTCTACATTCAGCAATGTTGTTGAACTTATGTTGACATCCATCAAACAATGAGAAAAACCATGAAAAAAAATTCTCAGCGAGAAAAACCATAAAAACATGCATAAATTATGTAAGTTTAGTACCTCCTGGTAGGTCCCTACTGAAGCTTTTTTTAAAAGTACTAAAAAACTTTAGTGTAAAGAGCGAGGTGTTGAGGAGGAGCAACCCCCCACATACACGTAATAATTTCTGTTCGTTTTAAGTTTTCATGTTGCTCCTTACTTTCATTTGAAAAAACTTTTTTATTTTTTTATTTAATAAAAGCAGAGAGGGAAGTAATAACTGCTGCAATCTTGCAAATAGAAAATATGATAATGTTTTTAAATTTATTACCACAAAGTACCGGTACCATTCAATTAATGGTACTTTCTCAAGGAATTACTTTTGAACGGTGTAAGATCAATGAAAGTTTCAGTTAGTCTTCCAGAATAAAGATTAAGGCATGGAAACATGTTTTGAAGTTCTCATATACATCCCTCTTCTATCGAACATCTATTAACTAACATGGGAGTATTTGATGGTCAAGTATTTCAACCCTGAAATAATGTTTGGCTTCCATCCCCTATTTGTCAAAATCAATGGCTGAAGTACCCTCCCTGAAATTTCATTGGCATGCCATCATGGAATCAAGTGTTACTTAGGCTTTACATTGTCGGAAAACTGTTCACTGGTCGCATCTTCGTAAATCCACAATATCTACATTGTACAGTACACACAGTACAAAGAAGCTGTGAATCGACCCCAGGTATCAACAATCAGGAATGACTACAACATCTCAAAGATGAAAAAGAAAATGCTGAAGGATATGACCAAACTTGCGCATTGACACAAAATTAGGCTTTTTTGGCTTAATACATCCGCGTTATAACTTATTTCGCGAAGAAATAAATACATTTCTGGCAATTGCCATCAAACACTTCGTGCTAAGAGATAGCATATTAGCAATATATGCACATGAAAAGACCTGAATTTTAAGGAGCTGACAAAGAAGCGTGACAAATTATCCCTAATTTTAAGAAATGAGGTCACAGACTCAAAAGTGGAAGGATATTGATGAAAATTATCCCATCTAAGTCAGCATTTCAAAGAATTCTATTCCAGAGGTCTTAAATCCTTATCAACAAAATTGCAATTTTTTTTTCAAGAAGAATAGTCACAGGTGTGTGTTGTCTCCACCGAGGAGATCGTTTCAGACCAATGGTCCTAGATTATAGCGAGAGGACTCTATCGGTCGAAAATTGAAAGTTCTGAATATTCCTTTGTTTAAGAATTACTTTAAGTCAAAATCCAGCCTGCATAAAGCAGACATAGGTTAGCTTGGAAAGATCTTGGTAAGTTAAGATAGGTTAGGTGACTTTAAGCTGATAGGCCTACTGGTGAGCGAATTCTAGTTTCTTCACCTTCCTCCACATTTAAAGAACCTTAAAAGACAACATGGAGTAGTTCAGGGTAGGCAAAAAAGGAACAAAATTACTGAGCGCTAGATGGCGTTGGTGATTTTTATTTCGACACTACCACAAGTTTTCACTCATATATACTTCCAACGTACTTTGATCATGGCATTTAATACGGCGCGGCAAACGCAACTTTTTATGAAACAAGTGGTTCAATGCCACTCCGTAGGCACCATATAGGATCGTAACTAGAGGTGGACAAATTTTACTGCAATTAGACTGATGTTTCAGACAATTTGGTTGGTAAAAATGGTCAGCCAATAGATAGGATCCGTTGGTTCACCCCTCCCCCAACGTTTTGACTAGCAGCGTCATTGACTTGAATGCTATATTATCAATATTTTATAAATATATTTGAACCCCCAAAAAGTGATATAGAATCACATCAGCGCAGGACAGACCAACTTGGCTGCAGTAGTTCAAAAGCTGGTATGTTACATATCACAAACTTTAAAACAGAGTGATAGAAGTGGCAACAATGTTTCATCCATTTTGACTGTATAATTTAAGGGCCATTTCTTCTTACTGGAAATACTTTTAGACATCTAAGATTAGGCATCCTTTAGGAAACTGAAATTTCTTGGGAGTGGGTAACGAGGGAAGCCTTGAAAGATTGGGATGGAAGATGAGCGTGTGCGTACGTGGCTATGTTGACCGCAGACGGCTTGGTGTTGCAGTGAGTTGTTAGTAGTGGTAGTAGTAGTAGTAGCAAGATATGGTGCCAAATCCCACTATGGTATCAGAAGCACTATTTCTCAGCTATTTCTGTGAGCGAAAATAGAGGATGCGATGCATTTAGGAGAAAAAGATACTTTTAAATATTTCAGGAACAAAATAAAGTAGTAGACAACAAATTGAACCAATCTTAGCTTTAGCTTTTACAGTAAATCTGAATTTTACAAAAAAAATTACTAAATTTTACCTGACATAACACTTTTTGATCTACCGTTGTCAACTCCACAATAAAATGAACCAGAAGATTTTACAGCGAGAGAATATTTATTCCCTCTAAAACAATATGAAAATGCAATCGCTTTTTACCTCTTATCTAGCACTTTCATGATAAAAATATCAATTATTCAAACAAGCCACACCTAGCTCTAGCACAGAACTAACGAAAATCGAGACCTGTAGAAATCCATTAGACAAAGAAAACATGCGGGAAGAGGCAATTTGGATCCTCTAATTTAAATTCTAATTAAATGAGGGCTAAATGAACCCAAATTAATAGTTATTTTTACTCTATGAAATGATCATACTTCAAATGAAGATGAGGAACAGAGCCTCAATCAATGCATATTTCTTCCTCTTTTTTGTTCCTTTTTTATTCAATACTATCATTATTCCAGTTCTTCGTCTATTTCTAATTCTGACTCTAATTTCTAGCATTTATTTCAATGTATTTTTGTTTTCTCTGAGTATGTAAGTTATGATGAAATGATGAAAGATTGGTTTGTGAATTTTGTCAAATTAGTCTTCCTACTTGCGTATATTTTCTACCAATAAAAAAAACTTATAATTCGGAGTTCCATATATATCTTAAAGGATACTTCCCGAAACACAGTATCACAGAAAAACCTGCACACAGCGCAGAGAATACGGAAGTTCCTCGATCCTTTTTAATAGTTAAAATGAATGCCAGAATAAAAAAAAAAATAAAACAATGAGAAGCATTCTACGAATTGGAACATCCCTGAATAGAGAGCACCATTAAAAACTTGCAGAGGAGGAATCCTTAAATGCCCCTCAAAAATGATAAATGGTTCATAAGTTCTCGCAAGTAAAAATTCTTCCGAGGTGCTGGTTATAACCAGCACATCTGATAAAATTCGGAATAATAATTTGATTATTAAAACAGATTTTAATCACGGAGATGACTCTATTTGCAGGCAGCCAAACGAACCTAATCGTTCATTTTAACTCCAATTTTTTGCTATAACAGAAGGGAGTAGTAGCACTGTAGTTCTCATTTTTATCAGTTAGTCTATCATAAATCTTGGTTCAAAAAGAAATTCTGGTCTGTTTGGTGTTAAAACAAGCCAACTAGGAGTCACAAAAAGGATTAATACCCTACATTTTGTTGCCTCGGTTTCATCTACATTGTACGACCTTGTTAAAATGGATGAAACTTCAGAGTTCGATTATCTGCATCGCGAAGACAGCTAGAGATTTAGCGAAAAGCAGACGATGCTTGTAAAAACGGCCGAGTCCGTATTGGACTGTCACAGAGACCCCTTTTCTACGATTGAAGAAAGCCTTATAAATGTTGTAGTCAATGAGCAGGTCAGTCCATCGGTTGCGCGCTCCTTACTTGCAGCTGACGAACACAGACAGGAAGATGTAGTCAAGTACGTCAATTGAAATAAGAAAGTATTTTCAAAAGTTAAAGTAACCCCAATGGATCTAGCTTCAAGAAAGTCGGGATAAAAATGATTGCCGTAGGACAAAACGCACACTTATGACAGTGAAGAGAATCCTGTGACTGACAGGTTCGAACACTAACGGTGGACTGAAACAGCTCAGGAACATTTTGAGCTTTAAAGTGGTTACATATGCTCCTTCAATTTTTGAGCTCAGGGAAACTACGATGGCGCTTCGAAGGGGCGTTAAGAATAGTTCGCTGGGCTTTTTTAGAAAGCCAGTCGATTGCACAACTGGTCTGAAAATCCAAACTTCAAAGAGGAGCATTGCTTCAGCGGCTCTGAAGGCTTTTTTATTAACTTCATGCTACTGGTTCACCAAAAGCCACCAGCTGAAGACACAACCGTCTAAATCTACGCCAATTGATTGCTTAAATCCGCGTTGAATTAAAGGCATGGAACAGCAAGCAAAATTCATGTCCTGGGTAACAGGTATGAGGGACTGTTTGGCCATACTGATCCAAAATGGTGACAGTATATCTTTGAAGGACTGCAGTGGGTCTCAACAGTTACGAGGCTGCTTTTAGACAGCCTAATCTTCCTCGGCGAACACTAAAATTGGGAACTGGACGAACATTATTGCAAACACAAATAGCACCGGCAATCTGATAAGATCAGATTATGAAATACAGGAAGCAAACCAATATGACTATATAAGTAGCTGAAGTACCACCATCACCTTACGTATATGGTTGTTTGAAGGATCTGAAGACAGGATGAGTTGTATGTTTAAGTCATGATGTAGATTCGTTCAGTTTCGAGGAATTTCTGCGTAGCGAGCATGAGGAAGCAGACCCCAGAATGGCTCTGCACGTTGCCTTTAACTTCAGAAAAGCCTTTGAAAGGGTGACGGTTTATGGTAACGGTATTGATCTAGTTGTGATATTACCGGACCAATTATCTTGTCTACTTAATATTTTTCCTGGTAAAAACTTCTGCGCGTCAGTTCCTTGTATAGTTTCTAGATTATTACGTCCCCGTTGATCTTTTGTTCCAGAGAACAGAGAAGCAAACATCGAACTTTCTGGTATTCATTCACTGCATTTTTGGCCGTGACCTAACGAACTAATTCTTTTCCAAGGGAAAACGAATATGCTTTGCGTCCGCCACAAACAGCGGTCTTTACATGGAGATTTAGTGTGCAATACAGAAGTTGATAAATGAGATCTTCACGCATGCCAGTATGTTCTCCTTCCAAAATATCGTAAGAAAGCTGATAATCAGCGTTCACGTAAAGGATTCCAATCATTTACCATCAATGATTGTAAATTTGCACCATCAATGAAAGTAAATTTGCACCCTCGTAAGACTGAGCTGAAAGCATTGCCTTCTAGAGAGGGGACTGTTTGTGGAATATTGTAAGCGTTTATACTACGAGCTTGCAATCTGAAAGCCCTAACTGATTCCAAGATCATGCCTGCCAAGCCCTTTGAGTTATAGATGGCAATTATCTGTGTAATATTTTGGCACACAAAAATTTTCGTTTTGCCCGCCTATGTTCCTTTTCCAGTAACCAATTCCGCCACTGACAAATTCCTAAAACCTTCTTCGGCTCGTTGAAGCCTGTGGTGTTAGAATTTCGTTGACTAGGTCCCTGACTATCAGCTCAATTGTTTCTTTGTTATATATTCACAATACAATTTTTGGATGCACCATCGTAATGCTTGTGCCGTTTAATGCTAAAGCCAGTTTAATCATCCCTATCGTAGAGGATACGACTAATATGTTAATAGAGAAGTTTTGTCTTTCTTTGGTAAGAAAGTATGCGGGCAGTCTTTTTCGTCAAAGATGAAATTGTTTATGTTCAGCAGTAGATACTTTTACTTCCCAGTAGACGAGATTAAAATCTACAATGCTAACGATATTGTGTCCTTGAAGCAAAATTTTTAAATTTTGCGCTAACGTTTTTTATTGCTTATAGACATTTTTCGATTGAAATGTAATTGAAATTTAACTGAAAAAATTTGTAATTGCTTGAATATTTTTGAGTTTAACCACTAAATTCACAAATTTCAGCCAACTTGAATTGCTCATCCCTGGTCCGATGAAAGGAACCAACGATAACAGTTATTGTAATTACTAAAAAAACAATGACAACTTTGCAATGAGAAAAAAAGAACAATGAAAGATGACATTCTGGGCAATGACAGAAAAAAAAACTAAAAATATTCGTCTAAACCTAAATACAGGGTATGTATTTAGGTCATGGAGCCTTTGTGGCATTATTGCCATGCGTTCGTTTTTTTTTGTTTTTTTTTGCTTAATCATTTACGACCAAAACTAATCTAATCTTTCAACTGAAACTTTCCACGATGACCAAAAAATCAATAACACAAAGAAATGCTGAAAAAATGCCACAGAACCATTTTTGGTATTATAGAACAATGAAACAAATCTACCCCCTTCCCTCCCCCGAAGAAAAGAAAACCTGAGAGGCTAGTAAAAATCTTTATTTTGGAATTAATCCTGATTCATCTAAACAGTATAACCCTAAAAAATGTTCACAGCCTTCGTAATTCACCTGTTATTCTCGTGTGAATATATTTAAAGTCACTTCATGCAAATTCAGACTTGTTCTCAAGTCCTACCTCTCTGTTTTGAGAAATGAGAAGAATGAAATGAGTTTTAGAATAGTGAGGCCTGAACAACAACAAAAAGCCTCAGCAGAATGTCTAGGTACAAAGGACTGAAGAGCGTATGACTTCTCCAACATGCTCGTTTCGGAGTATGCTTCCTAAGGTGTCACTTAAGGAAGCCCGCATATAAATGAACCCACTGCAAAAACTTTAAGACAAAAGAAACTATAGCTACCCAAAGAATACTTCAAAGTTTTTTTTATTTTATTTTAGTCCTAAAAATAATATTTTAAAAAAGGGAAAAAATTGTCTTATTGCAGACCCTATGTCACTGTTAGTATTATTCGATTGCCAATGGTAAAATTCAACGTTATTATATTCATAAAAATACCTCCCACTATCCACAACGGGGAATAACAAGCTTGTGGGAAATATTTAACAGATTAATGTGATAACACCATGATTGTCGTCTCCAAATGGGGCGGGAGGAGGTCGTAAAGAAATATTTATGAGAAATGGAAACTTCCTGGGAGGGTGTAAAGAGTGAGGCTTTGAGCAAGCGTAGTTGTGTAGGCCTCAGGTGGCTTGGTGTTCCCGTGAATTTTTAATAGTAGTATACCATAAATGTGGGCAAGGAAAATCGCACAGTACTTTGACCAGCACTGACTGTAGGCGTAAATAAGCTAAGCCTTACGACTGCAAAAAAACTACTTTAAAAAATAATATTACATTTTGTTCTATCAGTACAATTTCAGAGAAGTTTAATTTTCAACTTTTATAAATATCCTGGTCCTTTTACTAATCAAACCCAATGCACTTACAACTTTAACAAACATTTAGAAAGTCGACTTCCTAAAAATATTACGTACGAAACTTTTAGTCTTCTTATAGCATAAATCCTTGGACGCACTGCCATATTTAAGTCAAAACTACTTTCAAAGAATTCAGTGAAAGGTTCGTCGTTTGTCCACTAGTAGCAACAACAAAAGAGCTCAAATCAAAAGGATACTATTGGTGCTGGCAATGTATAAATATCGATCATGGAAAAGTGTGAATCTTTCAAAACAATGTAACCACGAGCAACAATTGAGTCCCTGAGTACCAACAAATATTTTTGAAATTTTCACATATTCTCAATATAAATTCTACATTCTCAAGTACTAAAGAAATTCATATATACATTCTTAAGCACTGTTGAAATTCTTCTTTAAGGCTTACTACTTTTACTTTAAGGTTTTCTATTTTTGTTCCCTTTCTAAATATTTGGTATGCTATTTTTCTACAGTAAAACAGTTTTAACGTTTCAGCGTACGAAGGCAATTTTTCTATCATTCGATAGCTAAGATTCAGCTTTGTACTTTTACCAAATTAATGTTATTTTTGAATTTGACTGCATTTTTCTCTAGATTACCGAATATATGGACATTTGGCTGGAAATCGTTGGAAAAAGGGGAAATTTTTTCGTTTTTTTAAGCAACTTCAGATCAGTCTGTAAAAAAAAGAAGAAATAATATCATAGTTGTGCTCCGGTGACTGGATAGGTCTGAAACTAATAAATTCAATAATACAAGTGTTTTGTCCTCTTAGTGCATCTTACATTTGTGGGCTTGTCGTAAAATCGCATGAATGGCGGTAAGGTATATTTTAAGAACTAGCATTTAAAGCTGTGCCGAAATAAAAAAATTTACTACTACTACTACTACTAACAACTCACCGCAGACCCAAGCCACCTGAGGCCAACGCAGCTACGCACACTCCTCCTCCATCCCAATCTATTCAAAGCCTCCCTTTTTATACTCTCCCAGGAAATTCCCATTTCCTTTAAATCTCTCTTTATGACGTCATCCCACCCCCGACGAGGACAACCTGCTTTCCGTTTAGCCCTAGACGGTTGGCCGAAAAGGACAACCTTCGGCAATATGTCATCCTTCATCCGCACAACGTGCCCTAGTCATCTCAACCTTTCTTTCATTATAGCCCTAGAAAGCGGTATTAAAACACATTTTTCGTACAGCCTGTTGTTTGAAATACGGTCATTCAGCCGGGTACCCAGAACAATCCGTAAGCAATTTCTCTGGAAAACCTCTAGCAAATCTTAAATCCGCTTTTCGGAGCGCCCATGCTTCAGAGCCATATTTGGCCACTGTCATCACTGTAGCTTCTGGTATTCTAATCTTGGTTTGCAGATTTATCTTCCTATTCTTCCATACGTTTTTTAACTGTGAAAAAACACCTGAGCTTCTGCTTTTAACATCTTCACTGTTCCCACCGTCTTAACTAATAATACTACCAAGGTTAGTGAAGCTGCCCACCTGATCAATCTTTTCGTTATCCAACGTCACTTTTTCATCTTCACTTATTCCTAGCCTTAGTGTCATAGTCTAATAAAAATTTTAAACCCTTGGAAATAATAAAATAGGCCTATATCTCTTATGAAATATTTAATTCTTAATGCATGTCTAAAATAGCAAGGTACTTCATTATATCCGGTAACAATAATTTACAAGTACTTTTTCGATAGAGTCTAACGGTGTTAATGTTTCAACATAAGATGACTATTTTGCTATCATTTGATAGCTGAAATTCAGCTTTATCCGTCTGCCGAATTACATTTTAAAAATTTGCTCGGGTTTTTTTTATTTTTTTTTTTATAAATTGCAAATAAAGCGGAAATTGGTTGGAAATCGTTGGTGAAAGAGAATATTTTAAGCAACTTTAGATCATTCTGTAAGGGAGAGACTAATACCTTAAGTATTATTGCCGAAGCTCTACTTAAATATTAAAAATCAAAACCCTTTGGAAACACTAACTACTCAGCTTGTCTTTTGTAACAGGTGGGTAAGAAATAAATTCTTATTATTTTTTGTGAAGTTGTCTCAAATTCCCCTAGGTTTCCCCGAATATAAAAAAACTGGATTCTCTTAGATCTCCTCAAGAACAAAATATTAACGATTTGTATTTTAACGCTCGTGTATTTCCGAACAGCTTTATTTAGAGATACCCTGAAAAACTCGGGTATGACGGAAGCACTACTTGAATGATTTGCGAAATCTTTCTTTTACAAACAAATGTATCGTCAACATTTCCAAAATACTTTTCAGTTTTCCTGGTCACCTATAAAATTCATGTCATGTAACACAGCGTCTTTTGTATTACCGCAGTCAATCAAACTCGTCTTAAATAATTTTATTGCGTAGGTAAGAAAAAACCAGAAATACTCTTTTTTGATAAGCATTGATACAGCAGAATTATGAACACAATGCGTTGCTACGATTATTTGAATGTCAGGGTGGGGAAAATCTAGATGTGATGCGTGATATACTGCAAAATCCAAGGTTTGAGATAAACCAGATGGTGTGTATGGAAGAGTTCATGTCAGAAGGGACTTGATGCAACTTCATTTCTTATCTGATTGAACAGAACATACTACAAGGTAAAGGAAAAGCTCTCTTAAGCACAAAGACGTCGTTTAATTTTGATTTGCAACGAGAAGGACAGTGAGACAATTATTTTCTCGAGGAAGGGACAAAAATTAAAAAAAGCTGCCTATTTGTCTCATTTTCTCTTCCTTAATACTTATTTTATGACACTCGCCCATCCCAGCCTCGGCGCCATTCATCAATATTACAAACCTGAAAGGTTTTAGATGAGAATATATGAAACTTTGGCAACCACTTAAGTGTACTTGAGACTTAGAATGGGCAGTGTTGGATGATATTTAGTGTCAATATCGTTCCGCTTTCTTTGGGGCTCTCAAAAAGTTTCAAAGAGGTGTATTCTCCTAAATATAGAATGTTTACATTCAGAGGACCAATGTGTTAACACAGTGAATTGATGCTCTTCTTGGCAATTACAGGCTCAGGGATCGATACCCGCTGCAGCAAGGTTGGGGGACAGGTTTGCTACTTGTTTCAGCAAGAAAGTAACAGCAGCTGAAACTTCAAATTGACACCCTAAGCGCGAGTAATGGCTCTGAAGGATCTTTATCCTTATCCATTTTTATAGTTAGTGGTGTGATACTATTCAAAACCTTGCAAAAAAACAGCAACCATACAGGAGGATGCAGAGGAAATACTCGAGTCTGAGGGATTCTGGTGACGATGATTCAAGGTTCTCTTCAAGCAGTTGAACATACGAGTACTTGGAATACGGAATGAACGTCAAAGTCTTCTTCCCAGGACAGTATTTGATAAATTTTCAAGGAGAAGGAGGAGATTCCGCTTTTAGACTTCATTTTTTTTTTTTTAGAAATGATATCTTCAAACGCACTTGCTAGAAAATTACGGGTTCTTTACCACCTTCCTGTGTGCAGTTTGTGTAGTTTATAAAGACGGGTAAAGCACACATTTCAGGGTAAGGGAATACGGAGTGATTTTCTTCCATGAGTTCTACGGCGGCTAATTTTGAAACCCCGAAAAAAATAATTTTCCATATCCAGCTTATCTATACTTCTGTTTGGGGTGCAGGGGTCTACCAGAGCAATAAAAACAAGCAGAGGATCAAATCCAGTCATCGCGTCATGATGGATATTCCATCTTTAGTCCTATTTCAATGAGTTAATATCGACTAGAGTATGATTTTTGTTTTACTAAAAAAGTAGGGTAAATCTTTATTAATACAATTAGTAATAGCACAATTTCCACTCTAGCCAACGGATAGCAGAACTCGGTGTAAAACAAAAATAACATTAAAAAAGAAAACATGTTGGGGCGACCTCCGGTTTGAATGTTAATAAATTCTTAAAACTAATTTCCAGGAATGTACAAGAGAGAAAAACTCAATAGTTATAATTAAAAACTTTACCAATGATAAAGCACAATCCTGTTTTTACCCTAAATCATGAGAATTTTTGCCACATAATATTTTGTTGTTTAGAAGACCCACCACAAATTTGAAACTGAGCTAGTAATGTGATTTTAGTACTGGGAAGTGATATGAGTTGTTTTTTTGTTTTTTTTTTTTTGTTTTTTTAGCAACCTTGATTTTTCTAGACCGTAGACAAAAAGACACTTCTGCAAAAAATTTATCGATTAAAATTCCAGTTTAATTTTTATTTCTACATTATTTTTATATCCATTAACCTTTTTACGTTTTTTGTTTGCTTCATACATGGCCCATGTGGCTCTACTGTTGGAATAAATTTATATGTTATCATATGATAAAGGAATTCAATTGTACTGACGGATAAACTCAAGGCAACAACTTCAGTTTAGAAAACAGCATTGTTGGTCGATATAACATCAAAGGAAAATACCCCCACCCTCAAAGAATTCCATATATCATTTAAGGTCATTCATAAAATAAATCCCAAAAATAGCGAATATTTTTCGGATTATGAGGTAAAACAAAATTTATTGAGTATAAGTCATCCATAATGACGAAACTTTTAATCCCCTTATGCCAAAACAAAATTGAAAAGGTGACTATTTCTGGTACACAATGGAGTCTAGATGAAGTAGAAACCTGCCTTCAGCACCAAAATATCTTTATCCGTAAAATTTTCACTTCACACAAGTTTTATTAGAGAAAAAGACAGTTGACTGCAGTGGCGTCAATTTGGGGTCAAGGTCTTCTGGATTCCTTTTCCCTAGATTTTGAAAAATATCTTTTTTGGAGGTATTTTCACTTTTAAAAATTCCTCTTTTTTATATTTTCATCAAAAAAATCGAAGAAACAACAAATCCCCCCGCCACCCTAGATATTTCGACATACATTTTATTACTTATCTTAAAATCACAAAAATATTCCATTTTCCATTAATATACTGTATAATCCAAAAGAGCTCATCCATGTTACAGATGTCTATTACAACTACCAAAAAAGCTGTTAAAACCACGCTTAAAAGCATCATAAGATCTTTCATAAACCATAATAATATATCTAAAACTTTAAAACATACCCTGGCTTCTGCATTCCAGAACTCCACTTAGTGAGGTTAGTCAGTGACCCAGAATTTGTTGATCCAAGTCGCCTAGAAACAAATCAAAGAAATTAAATTTTCTGACATTTTTCATGTTCACCCTAAATAAGATTGATATGTATCCCCTCCAGATGCCTCACAGAGTGCATTTTAATGCCTAAAAATCCAAACAATTATTGAGCCTTCAGATAATTATAGAAAGAGTTTTGGGGAGGTGGAAATTTACATCTAATCCTTCTTGATTCTCAAGAATATTTTTGGTCTACGCCTTTACTATTAGAGCTAGGGGGGGGGATAACAGTGCCCCTCCCATTGCGACAGTAATTTTTAAGTAGCATAAAAAATCACTGACTTTTTTCGTATCAATATTAAATAAAACTGATTTGTATCACTTTGTCAGCACAGAGTGATTCTTTTTTAGCATTTCAAAAATTAATATTCCCACTGAATTAATTTGAAAACGCAAACACTAGGAGAACGAATATATTTTATTTGAAACAAGATGTGCAAGATTAAAAAAAAATGGACCTCTTAAAGGCTAATCGATTCCGTATGCCTGCTATTCAAATTGAGAATGTGAAAATTGTCCCCATCCTGGTAAAATTTTTAAACTTGGATATTGTCCGAAAAGTGTTTGCAGCGAAAAGTAAGTTGGGTAAGTCAGGTGTATTTGTGTCTGAAAACCTAACTAAAAAGCGTCGCGATCTATTAAACGCAGTTTGCAGCAACTTTGGCCTAAGAAGTGTTTGGTCTGATCATAGACAAGTTCTAGCAAAATTTCCGGGTGAAACTCATTTACGTAAAATAAATTATTTGCATGAATGCATTAGTTTGTGACTTGTTAATATTTTTCTTGATTTGTAAATGCCTTCCTCAGGTCATTACTTTTCATTTTTTTTCACAATTTCTTTTTCATTTCGTTTAATTTTCTTACTTTATTTATTTATTTAGTTCTTTTCTTTTATTTTTCATATTTTTTCTCTTTCCGTGCTCATGGTTCATTCCAACAATACCTGCTGTGCAATTTAATTTTTTTAACTTTATTTATTTATTTAGTTCTTTTCTTTTATTTTTCATATTTTTTCTCTTTCCGTGCTCATGGTTCATTCCAACAATACCTGCTGTGCAATTAGTTATTCATGCGTTTGTAATCCTTTGACAGGTTTTCTTCTGTGACAGATTTAAGTAAAGATTTCTTTTTGGTTTATCTGGTGACTTAAATAGACTCCAAGTAAAACCTGCTTTTGTCAATATTTTAAGCCGTGAGAGGCGCCTTTGCGAGCTTGAAAATAATCCTTTTGATGTAATTAGTATCGTAAATAATTCTGTGGGTCAGGCTAATCAAAATCCAATTAATGTAAACCCTATTTGTAATAGTAAATATATTTTGGATTTGAGGGGAGAGGTTACCAAAGGAAATTATTCTTTGACTGCACTTCAGCTTAACATTCAGGGTCTCTCTTCGTCAATAGATAATCTGAGACAAACTGTTTCGGATGGACATCCTGATGCTCTGGGTTTATGTGAGACGTTTTTGGATTTTGGCAATGAAATGCTATTGGATATCCATGGTTATAAAATGGAACGTATAAACTGCTGCAAGATGGCTAAAGGAGGTCTTGCCATGTATATATCTTGCAATCTGTATTAGTGCTTGCGTGATGACTTATCAAGGAACTTTGAAGATATTTTCGAGTCACAATTTATAGAAATTAGATATAATGGTTTTGATCTAATCATAGGCAATATTTATCGTTGTACTAATGGTGCACTTTCGTTGTTTCTTCAGAATCTTGAGGAAACACTTGACATAATACTGAAACGTCCGTGTCAGTTAATCATAATGGGTGACTTTAATATAAATTTGATAGATTCAAACTCTTCGGCTTCAGTTGATTTTCTTGCAATCATAAATGCCGCAAGAAATCTACCATCTACATCCATCCCCACACGAGTAACTAATGTTACAGCTTCTTTGATTGACAATATCTTCTCTATGCTTAGTTTAAAAAAAAACTCAATTTTAGTTAGTGATATCTCCGATCATTTTCCAATATAGTCTCGGTTCAGCTTTAAACAGGGGAAGAGTAACCGGGCTCAAGTGTTTGATTCCTATTCTGTTAGGTTTGGTGAGAAAGAGTTATCTCTTCTTGGGTCTAAATTAGCGGAAAATTCGTGGAGCTTGTTTGGAACCATAGGTCTAAAAGGTTTGTTCCTCTAAACCATTGGTGAAATCCGGACTACTCTCAAAAGCTGGAGAAGGAAAAATAATCTCTAGAGAGCTCATAAATGCGCTACACTTTCAGCGAGTGCTATTCGTCTTTGTCAATTCAAGAACAACCGGAATATATATATATATATATATATATATATATATATATATATATATATATATATATATATATATATATATATATATATATATATATATATATATATATATATATATATATATATATATATATATATATATATATATATATATCCTTGTGTAGGAAAGCCAAATCTCAATTTTCTGAATAATTTTACTGCGTGTAGCAATGATATTCGTAAAACTTGGAAGGTATTAAATTCTGTACTTAAACCCGGTTCTCAATCTAGTTCTGTACCTATGAGTCTGGTCATCGGTGATAAGGCTGTGGAGGGTGAGCTCAATGTCCAAGAGGCATCCACTTCATTCTACGCTAATATTGGTAAGAATATTGCTTCTACAGTTACTTTGTCTCGGCCTAAGCCGGACTTTAGATCTTACCTCGGGCCGTCATGTGTTAAGTCCATGTTTCTAGAGCGAGTAACAGTAAGTGAAATTACTAAAATTGTTAATGGCTTGAAAAACTCGTCCTCATCTGGGCCAGACTCTATCCCTACTAAGGTAGTTAAATCTATTCTTCCTTCAATAGTTTTGACTCTAATAAAACTTGTTAATCTTTCATTTGAATGTGGAGTTTTTCCGGATGGTCCCAAGCATGCTCGAATTATTGTTTTGTATAATGGTGGACCAAGAAACGATCCGGCAAATTATTGACCTATTTCAATTTTATCACTATTTAGTAAACTCTTTGAAAAGACTATGCTTTCTCGTCCCCTTACTTTCCTAAAATCTAAAAAATTTCTTCATGATTTTCAATTTGGTTTCCGAATGAAGAACTCCACTGAACATGCCTGTGATGACCCTTTAGAATTTTATTCTATCTGTGTTAGATTCGGGATTCATTCCGGCTGCTACATTCCTGAATATTCGTAAGGCTTTCGATTCCTTAATCCATGAAATTCTTCTATTAAAGATGTCTCATTTTGGCATACGGGGAAATGTATTTTCTTGGTTTCAGTCATATTTGAAGGATGGATTAATTTCTGTTGATTAACTTTTCCGGTCATGGTTACAAGTGAATTTTGGCGTCCCCCAGGGGTCAGTTTTAGGGTCTGTGCTATTTTTGATTTATGTAAATGATCTTTATTGTGTTGTAAAAACGCAGAAACTTATTAATTGCTGTAGACTTTGTCATCCTAAGCCTTCCCTTGCCCATAGTGGTAACTATAGTTCACCTTCTTCTGATGTCCTTGTTTGTTTTGCTAATGACAGTACACTTGGCACTTCGTGAAACTGCGAATCAGAGCTTCGATTAAATTTGGAAAATTTGTTTGAGAGCGTAATTTTGTGGCTTGATGCTAATTATTTTACCCTAAATTTTTTTAAGTCCATTTTTTTTATTATTCGCGTGCTTCTCAGGGTTATTCCAGTTATCAGAAACTCACCAGCCAAATGGGATAATTCATAGATCTAAAGACCGATATGTTCGTTTTTTGGGAATTCTTGTTGATGAAAGCCTATCTTTCAAACGTCAAATTGATTTTATTAAAATGAAGATATACAGGGGTCTTGGTATTTTAAGCAAACTTAAACATACTTTTCCCGGATCAATTTTGAAAATCCTTTCAAATTGCTCGATCCAATCTTACGTTTCTTACAGTCCAATTGTGTGGATGTCAACTTTTCCTTCACTGTTAAAACCATTTTCTAAGGTTTATAATAAAGCTAGAAACCTCTTTCAGGAAACTAATCGTTCATTAGTTATACCATTACTTGATCTTGAGTCACTATACATTCTTTCATGTGCATTTTTTACTTTTTCTCAACTTCATGGTGACCTCCCCCGGCCCCTAAGTGTTCCGCTATCTTTTACCTCTGATTAAAATGATTATAACCTTCGCAATATGACAAATCATGTTCAAGTTCCATTTACTCCTTGTACAAGGTCAGATTTTAATCCTCTAACAGAATGTCATATTGTTTGGAACAAATTGCCTGAATCAGCTCGAGGGTGCCACTCATTCGGTTCGTTTAAAAAAATTGTTAAAAATTCTTTGGCTTCTAAGAAGTTATTTTTATCTACGTTTTTTATTTTGTTATTTTTTTGGAGTCCATTTAATCTACTTAATTAATTTAGTCTATTTATTCTATTTGTTTTTCTATAGTCTTTATTTTATTTATATTTTCTTTTCTTCTTCTTTTGCTCGTCTTTCTGTGAGTAAGTGATAATTTTAAATTTTCTTTTAGGCGTTTAACCCGGGATATAGCCCCCCCCCCCCCCCGGAAAATACCCCGTGGACAATAAGGCTTTCCAAATTTGAGAGTTTTATTTGATTTTTTTCCGTAGGGAGAAGGAATTTTGGTACGTGTGTATTATACGCCACTCACTCAAGTTTACGCTGTGTAAAACTTAAGAACAAATCGGTTTCTTCGTTAGTTTATTCCAGCTTAACGCGAGAAAAGAAAAAGACAAGTGACAGAATAGATAGGAAAATTGTTTTCTGACTTCAAACTGTCCAAATACTTTACCCCCCCCCCCAACTTATGCTCAAATATATAGCCCAAATTATATATCCCATCTAGTTTGTCAATTGTATTTGTCTTGTCTCGTGCTAAGCTGAAAGAAACAAACGAAGAAACCGGTTTATTCTCGGGTTTTACGCGCCGTAAACTTGAGTGAGTGGCGTATAATACATAAGTACCAAAATTCCTTCTCCGTAAGAACAAAAAAAAAAAAAAACTCAAATAAAATTCTCAAATTTGGAAAGCCTTTTTTCCACAGGGGGTATTTTCCGGGGGTTATCGCGGAGGGGGGGGGGGGTAAACGCCGGCCACCATCTAGCCCAACAGTCTACTAAACTATCATCCGGGAAGCAGCAATATATATATATATATATATATATATATATATATATATATATATATATATATATATATATATATATATATATATTTGCTTAAATAGCTTTTTAAAGCTATTTTAATATTTGAACGCTTAGAGAATTAATTATAGCTCAGAATGTTTCTTGCGAGCAGCAAGGCAATGTGCAAGATAGTCCAGCTCAGGGTACACCTTAAACGGATTCGCTAATTAAAAAGAAGTTATGTGTTCCTTTATTTCAAACTGATTCTTGCGTCCCTACTCACTAAATGAAACATGCTGAGTTAGTTCAATCCATTATCTCATATTTTATTTGGTGTTTATGATAATTCGATGTTGCTAGTTTTTCTTCTTTTTTTTTCTTTTTTTTTAAAGAAAAAGAAACGATCAAAAATGGGGTTTTTAAGGCCAAACGAGATTACTAAATAAACAAACAAAGTGAATATTTCGAGTTTTATGGTTGTTTAGTATTTGGTTTTAATTATTATATTTTTGGCTTTTATTAAATTTTATTCATGTTTTAATTTTTTGTTTTTTCATTGGTTTTTTGGTTCTTTTCACATTGACTTTCCGTTTTCTTGGCCTTAAAAAAACCTATTTTTGATCGTTTCCTTTTCTTATATTATGGCAGGCCAATGTGGTTTAAAAAAATTATCTTTTTTTTATCTACTTTTCTCAAACACGGGACTAACTAAAATTTAGGGCTTTTGGTATCAGGATTATTTTTGCTTTATTCTGAAGGCTAAACAAAAAATTCCCAGTCTTATAACCAAACAGTTCTGCTAAAATTTAGTGTATGTCTTCTCAAGCCTAAAAAAACACACAATATAGAGAATTTATTTATTGTGGGACCATGCAGCTTTTACAATTAGTGCAGCCTATTTGTTTCTGTCCAAACCTAACATCTGCATTTTCAAGTTTTTTTTAGAAAATCACAATATCATATACCTAGCATCTGCATTTTCAAATTTTTGAAAAAATCTCAGAAAAGATATTTTTTTTTTCATTTTTGAAATGTGCGATTTTTTGAAACACCACAGCCAAGTTGTCCTGTGCAAAACTTCTGCGTTTTCAAGCTTTCAAGAAAATAAAGAAGTAAGGATTCTTTTTTTCAAGTTTGAACTAGAAATAGATGAAGATGAGAAACTTCATCAATAAATTTTCTGAAGTCTATTTTCTTTCCATCTTTTGTCACTATGTTTTAAGCTGGAATTAGATGCTACTTTTTGTACTTCTAGCATGTCTGTACTAGGTTTTGACTCTGGAAAACCGAAAAAATTTGTTTCTACCCTTTAGAGATACAAGGTTGTAACTCAGTAACTACATCAGAAAGAAAAATTTCACCTTCTGAATTGGACGACGTCTATCCCTAAATCAAAATCAATCTGTGTGCATATACTAAATTTGACAGAGCACAGCTGAGCTGATTATTGATGACATAAAAAAAACTTAAAAAGAAAGATTGGATTCTCACTTTAAAGAATTTGACGATCCCATAATTCCCTGAGCTGAAAAATCCGACGAGGAGGACCACCTTTTATGCATAGAGGCACTCGTAGGCGACTGAAAGTCGTAAGCTCGTGATGATACTAAAAATAAAAAATCACATTTAGAAAAAAAAACAGTTTCCAGAATCAATAGAACAAAAAAAAATATAAACTTACTAATAGGCAGAAACATTCTCACAAATTAGAGAAAAAAAAAGATTAACTTGTATGAAAAATATAGAAAACCAACATGCAAACCATAAAATGCAGAAATTACAGGAAGGGAGGAGGGAGTGGGTCGGGTCGACAAATATCTTTTTCGTGCGTGCCTTATGGTGTTATATAACTCCAAGTTTAAACCGTTGTTTTCAAACTCACAGGCGTATTAAGCAAAATGAACACGGACATACATTTAAAAGAAATTTATTTCATTACGGAATTTAGAGCAAGCATAAAATTTACAACAAGTTATCTAGCTGTTGAGTTCAAGAGAAAACAACATATTCTTGAATCAATGAAAAATAAACACATTCTATTTGCTTTTGTACGTTTATATATACATATATATATATATATATATATATATATATATATATATATATATATATATATATATATATATATATATATATATATATATATATATATATATATATATATATATATTGTGCAGCTTTTTTAATTACTACAGTACTACAGCTATCTTGTACAACAAGTAGACAGACAACTACAAACAAAAGGCATGAGCTCATGGCAAAGAGCAAAAAATGACAAAATTAAGATGAGGAATGACAATTCGAATTAATAAATGGATTTAACGTAAGTTTCTAGCCCAGCAGCTTTCGAAGTCCCCGTAGCAGCCCCCATAACCCGTCTACCAGCTTGTGACACACCATTTACGGGCTGAACAGGCGACGCCGAAATGAGTGGACTTCAGTGTGCAAACAGCATAAAAAGAGACGGCGCTGACACGGCTGTAATTTTCAAAATTGGACATCATGGACACTGATAAGCTTCTCTAACTTAGTTACTTTTCTTTCGAAAACAGCAAACAACAAAAACCAAGACCATTTTTAATCAAAATGTTTCATCAGAATAGTGATTTTCCACAAACCTTTTTTTTTTAACAAAAGAGTGCGGATTGCGATAAAAGATCAGCGCTAATTTTAAAAATCGGTATCGATTTTTAACCCAAAATATGCGCCGCTTTTTCAGTATCATTATTTTTTATTATTCTGCACCAACCGAAGGTGATTTCAGCCTCGTCAGTTCAGCTCTTTACTCAAATACAAATGCACAAACAACTGCCCATCAAATCTCTCGCATCCAAGGAATCATTCACGCCTTAATAATGGTATCTCTCACATCACGTCTTAAATCATTCCACTTTCCATAAAATATTCACTGTCGCGTCAAAAAGCGTTCTCTGTCCTTTTCACACTATTCTCAAAGGTCTGACGAGTAGGGCAATGCATGTTCAACTACAATTTGGTTCTCCAGATCTACATTTCTCTGCTGATCCTCCCTTTGACAACAGTTTGGAAACATGTTCTTGCAATTATCCCTGAAGCCAGAAGCGGGAAAATGTTGAAAACGACATTTAAGCGTGACAGCAGCGATGTTCACTCGAACTAAAATTGACGATTTCCCAGGAAAAAACATTCCTCGCCGTATCGGGACATTCTTCGCCATATCGACCGCAACGGGACAAAAACAATCATAATAACCAGAAGACCAAAAACACAATTTTTTTTTTTAGGAAACATGATGTTTGAATGGAGAGAATGATAAATTAATTTTGGATGGCGTCTTTATCTTTGCTTGAGAAACTGCCAACTACGGAAAACAGATGAAACAATTTCAATCCAATAATTTAAATTTTTACGACCTAAGGACAGGAGATAGAATGAGTAAAAAAAAAAACATAAGAAAGGGGGAAAACCTTGCTAAAGAAAAAAAAAGAAAACTAGACTAAACAGCTAAAAAAAACACGGGAAGATAAAAAACACTGCACAAAAAATAAAAAGAAAGGAACAAAACCAAAAATAGCAAAAGGCTAGAATGGCAATACGGTCTAAGAAACTATTTGCTGCAATGCCTTTTTTTCTACACCTTGTCTGTATGTTATGAGTTTTACGCAACAAGTTGGCAAAGACAAAGGAACAATAGGCTTGGATTACGCCTTATGGGACCTTTTGATGTTGTTTAGCCAAATACCTAAGTATTTATTTATTTTTTTGTGCTATGTTTGGAGGGTAATTTTGACTCGCTCGGTCAAAAACTACCCAAAGACGGGATGCTCATAAATAAACTTTGCACTCAAGTTCGCCGGATATATATCAATCGTAAGCACAGAAGTTGACAGGACATTCTATACTGGCATACAAGTATAGGTTTTATAAAATTTAAATTTGTAATCCTAACTTTGTCTTTTGTTGCATTTTATGAACCAACCTTCAAACATATTTCAAACTAAACACAAAAACTCTAACAAACATAAATCTATAAAAGCTATGAACAGAACGATTACAATTGAAAATCCATGTTTTTAGACAATAAAACAAAAATGTGACGTAAACATTGTGAGGGTGATTTAAAACTTACTTATTCAATACGTGCAAACTGTCAAAAACGATCATAATTTTAATGCTGTATTGTGCTGCCACCTTGTTTTTTATATATGCATGATTGATGTGTGAAGTTCACAAGGCCCCAAGGAACATTTCAAAATCGATATGTAATACAACTATGAGTCATAAGAGATGTAAGGACAGACAATTTGAATTATTAATATAAATATAGACAATTGTCTGAACAAATTGAAAAAATTAGTTTCTATTGCATAAGTTTAGTTTTGCTCTTTTTTTTTTTATCAGTAGCCGGTTAATTTAGTCAAAAATCGAAAGCGATGGGCGAATCTGAAACCTTTGGCCCCAAAGCAGGGATGCCTTTTATGTGGAGGGAGGGGGAGTGACCACTATATTTTTAAATGTACTTTTTTTATATTTTCGTAAAGAAAATGAAAAGGAAAATGTCCCCACCCTATATCTTTTGAAAAATACTTTTTATGTACGATAAAAAACCGTTAACCCCCCACCTCTCCAACACTTTCGTGAATTGACATCCTGGCCCACAGAACATGGGAAAGTGATTAAACATAATTTATCATGGGTTTATCAAAAAATGAAAAGTATTAGCTTCGCCCCACAGAAATAGAAAAATTAAAAACAAGCTTCATTTCAATTTACTAAATTCTAGACTTCAAATAAAAGTCTGAAGAAAAGGCTGATTACTTCATTTTTGACCTGATATTTATGGACTATAAAATAACTACGACTTTTTCAGAATGAAATACTAGGGCTAGCTATGTTGCTGTTAAGTTGAATAATTCGCTTTTCTCACAAAAATGTCAGTAGGGTGTTAAAAAGGTCAAATTTGAGAGCGCATTCGACCACATCAACGTGTTGCATGAAGATGCAACAAAATAATTCCAAAATACTATTAATTCCATAAGGGATCTGTGCAGGGGCATAACTTGCTATGAGGCAGGGAGGGGGCAATTGCCCCCCTCCCCCCAGATGAAATTTAGTTTCTGCAAAAAAATCTTGTCAAAATTAAGATAAGCCTGCATAATTTAAGTATCCTGAGACATATGTTCAGTTTGCTTTAGTATATCTTTGCCTTGGTGGTAATATATGACTCATTTTTCAGTTTTCGCTGTCATTTTCACTTGATTTGGGAAAATTGTCTCCAACTCCCCCCTCCCCCCAGGATTTTGACAAAATTACGCCATTGGATCTGTGTGTGGAAAAAAGGATTAGGAAAAAACGATGTTTGATCTGAAATAACTTACAACTCGACATTTGTTTCTTAGGTGATGTGATAGGCTTGTAATGAATGGGACAATTGTCGTTATCGAGTAAGGACCCAGTTGACTGATGACTGCTTCGTCTGAAAAGTAAAATTGAAAGTAAGCAAAACAAATTTTGTTTTAAAGGGCTAGCAAAAATAGCAAATATTACAAATTTTCAACAAGAAACGTATCATGTTAATATTAGCTTTTCAGCCTTTCTTAACAGGAATAAACTAAGCTAGGACTCTAGCTGAACTCTAGGCCTCTCCTAGCTCAACTCTAGGCCTCTTCTAGCTGAAATTGAACTTGTAATGATGTTAGGACTGCTTTATATATGGTTTTAAATTTAAGTTTCTCGTTTTCTTTTTTATCGCAAATTGAATTTAACCTTTATTCTACTTTTTTGTTTTGCTGAGGATGGCCTTTGTACACATGGCCCGAAATATTCAACTTGCTTTCTTCTACAATTCACTGTCTTAAAAATTTCATCATTGCGTTATCCTCTTTATTTCATGGTTGCAGCGGTAGCTACGATTGTTAGGAAAGACTCACGCATACAAAGGAGCAATTTTAAGAGGGAAGTTAGGAAAAAAAGGTTCTTCGCTGGCACAAACTAAACGAACAGGGGACCAAATACAAACATAAAAGAAGCAAAAACAGTGATTGGCAGTAAACTAACCAAGCCATAACATATATATATATATATATATATATATATATATATATATATATATATATATATATATATATATATATATATATATATATATATATATATATATATATATATGTATATATATAACATAAAGAAAGAAAAAACGAGCAAAAATGGGGTTTTTAAAGGCCAAATGAAAATACTGAAAAAACAAAGCGAATATTTCGAGAGGACAAACGCCTCTCTTCTTCAGCGCGAACGAAATAATGTATCCAAGGAAAGTGCCGAAGGAAAAAAAACAACAAAAACAAATGCGGAAAGTCAATGTCAAAAGAACCAAAAAACCAAAGAAAAAACCAAAAACTTAAAAGATGAATAAAATTCAATAAAAGCCAAAATTTATAAGAATTAAAACCAAATACCTAACAACCTATAAATATATACATATATATATATATATATATATATATATATATATATATATATATATATATATATATATATATATATATATATATATATATATATATATATATATATGTGTGTGTGTGTATATATATACATATATATATATGTATATATAGGTGTGTATATATATACATATATATATATATATATATATATATATATATATATATATATATATATATATATATATATATATATACACACACATATATATATATATATATATATATATATATATATATATATATATATATATATATATATATATATATATATATATATATATATATATATATATATATATATATATATATATATATATATATATATATATATATATATATATATATATATATATATATATATATATATATATATATATATATATATATATATATATATATATATATATATATATACACATATATATACATATATATATATGTATATATATATATATATATATATATATATATATATATATATATATATATATATATATATATATATATATATATATGTATATATGTATATATATATGTATATATATTCAAAATAATTACTCATTTATCGTCATCAGCTTCTTCTTGGATTAAACCCTACTACAAAACAATTAAAAGTATGTGAATAATCTATTCAAATAGGATTATTCAAAGATTTTGCAAAGATCCATGTTACCTACTTTGTAATAATGGTACTGTGTGGTCGTCTACTTTTCCTATCTGGCGTTGGCTCTCCGTTTCTGACATCTTGAGAATTGAATCTAGTTCGTGATTCACGTAAGATACCGCTACTGTGTAATACCGGAGCTATAAATAGATAAATTATAATCAAATAATAAAAAACCCTAACTAAACAAATAAGCCAAAGAAGAGTTCACGCCGGTTCAAAGCTGGTTTCGGACAATTTCGCTTCGGAGACCAGATAAAACGTTGCCTGATGAGACATATGTCTTCAGGTGCAAAAATATTATTTTTTCTAACTCTGGTTTATTTTTTTATTGCTCTTTAGTAAAGAAACTTTCGTTCCCCGGCTGCATTGTGTTTAAATAAATATTACCTTCCGGCTTATGCACTATCAAAAATGTATTACTACCAGAGCGTGTTTTAAGCAGGTTTGACAAAAATCATTTTCAGGTTCTCCGTGTTAAACAGAGCGAAGTTTTAAAGCGTTTCCATCTTACAGGTTCCTAGTTTTTTGGACACGGGTTCTTCAAAGTTAGAACGTAACAAAATATTTGGTTAACCATGAGTTCTGAAAGACCTGAACACAGGCACTGAAAACAGCAATCTGCAGTCTGTCCAACTCCAATGTTGGATGTGGGGTACCTAAAAACGGGGTTTAGTTTGTTATGGTATGTATACAAATTTTGTTTTAACTTTTCCTCCTTTCCCATAAATTGTCATAATTTGTTTACTAATCCATTCCAAAGGGAGGATCAGTCAGACAAAGAAGATCGGGAGGATCAAAGTGTAATTGAATATACATGGCTGTACTGATCCTACCTTTGAGAACAGCTCAGCAAACAGTTTTTTCACATTATATCAGAAATTTGAAAACGTCATATACGACCTTTTGACGAGATCTTCTAGGAAGGCTTCAGAAAGTTTTACTTTCAGTCCACTATTACAGGCCTTAATTCACATAGTGACATTAAAAAGTAAGAGTAAGTAATTATGACGGCACTAGACCTTCAAGATCGAAACCGGCGGTTCTGATCTCCGTTTCGTGGCCCTTCAGTCAGGAAGTACGATGGGGGGGGGGGGGGGTTGAGACATCTTTTGAAAATTGATAACAACTTCAAGTATTGGGTGTCTACAGAATTCCTTGTTCGTGTGGTTTTTGGTATATCGGAAGAACTTATCAGCGACTCACGGATAGATTTACTCAGCACTCCAGTTCCATTAATAATGCACTTAAAAAACGAAAAAAAAACAGAAAATTTTGACTCTGCCCTTGCAGAGCACATTTTTGAAAAACCAGACCATACTATTTTGTTTAATCAAGCTAGCCTAATTTCGCATGACAAAGGTATTGTCCGGCACTACAGAGAAGCTGTTGAAATTTATAAATACCAACATTTAGGTCTAGCTTTAAACAGAGATTCCGGTGATTTAAGAATAAACGAGTCATATTTCGGTTTTCTCAAAAGAGAAGCCAATACTTTAGTAACCCGTGAAATAAACCTTGAACCACTTTCCCAGTCATCTAATCAAACACGAGAACAAAACCCCTTAGGTCTCAAAGGGTGTCTGCAAGAAATGCAATAATTAAAATCCGAAATGCGATGACTTAGTTCAACTTATTTAATTTCTTGTTCATGTTGTCTTTGGGTGAATGAAATGTTTTCTTTTCATTTATTTCTCAGTTGTTCGCTAGCATCCGTCGATAGCAGTTCATAATTTTTTGGATTTTGTGCAAATCGCGGATATTGACTAATTACTCGCTTTTATGGTTGTTAGGTATTTGGTTTTAATTCTTATAATTTTTGGCTTGTATTGAGTTTTATTCATCTTTTAAGTTTTTGGTTTTTTCTTCGGTTTTTTGGTTCTTTTTACATTGACTTTCCGCGTTTGTTTTTTGTTTGTTTTTTTTTCTTTTTCTTCAGCACTTTTCTTTGATAAATTATTTCGTTTCGCGCTGAGGCGTTTGTCCTCTCGAAATATTCGCTTTGTTGTGTTTTTTCAGTATTTTCATTTGGCCTTTAAAACCCCCTTTTTGCTCGTTTTTTTTTCTTTATGTTATCAGGCCAATGTGGTTTAAGAAATTATCTTACACGACGTCTTTTTCGGAATCCATATTGAATTTTGTACTAAAGACTGTTGACCTCAAAATAAAATTACGACCTCTCTTCGGAATCTAAATTCAGTTTGTGCCAAAGATTATTGGCCTTACGATAAAGTTACACACTATCAATAGCCAATTTCTCATGTACATGCCAAAAACATTGATGCATAAGAAATAGGCACATAGCCCGAATAGCCTGATCCCTGTTAGTACCAAGGCTCTAGAGAGGATTTTACTGGATTTTAGCCCCTTACAAGGCAAGAGTTATAAACATATATTAAGGGTTCCACAAGAGCTAATGACAGATATGAAAACATGAAGTTTGAAAACTATTACTGTCTGGGCATGTGTTGGTATCTAAGCCTTGTATGACTTGCAAGACCACGTACTTTGATGCAGCAGTACCTTTGCGAATAGATGCAGCTTGGGCAAAAAATTGGGCAATACTTTACAGAAAGAAGGGCTAGTATGAGAAATTTGCAGAAAGGCTCAGCTTCAGCTTATCATCTGATAAAGATCTGCCTTCATCATAACTTAAAGAAAATGAAAAAATATTGATCCGAGGCTTTAATCTATTTATATATTGATAGAATTTCTTAGGCGATGACCTGACAGAAGACACAATTTCTGATTTAAAAAATTTCACAATCATTTCAAGATAGTTTGGTTGCTTAAATCAAGTCTCTTCATAACCTCTCTAGGCTATATCAATTCTGTATCTACAATAACCTCCCAAGAAAGTGTTTTTATCTAAATGGCATCATTTTTAATAGCAGTTTTAAGAATGGCATGACGGTTAATATTCGCTTTGTTGATTGATTACTTTTATTTTTTATTGATCATATGTTTGCTTTATTTACTATTTATCCCGGACATTTTTTATTCATAGAAAAGAGTCCCTTATTGACAAGAATAGCCTAAAATTAATAAAATACACGTTGCTCACTAAATTATCACAGTCAAACATACATATCAAGTTCAAATAAAGCAATGTGTTAAGCAGGTAACCAAGAAAATCATTTCACAAGCCTCAGCGTCGGCTAACCGTCTCAAAGAGAAACGTCCATTAGCGAATTCTGCCAGTGGACAAGCTATCATCGAAAGTTGTCGAGAGTTTGAGGTTTGTCTGTGAAATTTGACTAAAACTACAGAAAAATTTACTTCTTTTTTGTCGATGAGTTTGTCAATCTAAGCGAGTGGCATCACAGGGAACATGCAAAGCTCTCAAATTACTCAAATGATACTTCCTTTGTACTGATTTTTTAGCTTTCCTAGCAGATGTGCTCGAAAATTTTTAGGGACTGCCCTTCCCTGAACTTTAAAAAGAAAATTCTGCTTCGTTAAATTGAAGAACTAAATTTATATTTCCTGAGGATAAAGTTTTATTAAAACTGAACACTTCTATCTCCGACACAAGCGGGGGAAGTTAAATGGTTAGGTTTAACATTTCCGGGAAAGTAGATTTCGGCTTTTAGTTTTATATCGTCTATTGGGATCTCTTATCCAAGCTCTAAAAGTTATGGCAATACCGCCTAATCGATTCTAAATAGTTAGGCCATACAAACTAGAAAGTTCATAATGGACGAGATAGGGTGATTCTTTGAAGTAACATACGGCCTTAAACCAATAGTTTTTTTTGTGTGTGATAGTAACATTTTTCTTTTGAAAATTACTTTTCAATAATATGGTGTATCACAAAAAAAGAGACATTACCTATAGAAGAATGCTGTGACTCAAAAAGTTCTCATTCTTTCTACTTGCTTAAAATCTTCAATAAAAGAACCAATCAGGTTTCTTGTTCTTTTTACTGGCTTAAAATTTGAAATAGCAACAATGCGTGAATACATCAAAGGGTACAAACAGGGAGGGCATTCGCAGTGCGACAAAGAGTTAATAATACTTAATAAAAGTAAAATTTTGCGTTCCGGGTCAGAGCAAATTACCGGCTGGAAAGACCGAAAATTAACTTCTTATTACATTTTGTATTAAATTTTTCTGAACACGGTTAACTACCATCTCTAACTTCGTTAAAATAATCAAAAAATTGGGGAAAACTGAGGCAAATGACCAATCTAATGAGTACAAGGAATATGAGCCCTTGTGCAAGAAACATGAGCTCATGTGTAGGGAATATGAGCCCTTGTAGATGGCACTAGTAAATAAACCATTCCAGGTTCACAGTTAATTCGTATTAAACTCGAAGTAAATACGAATGAAGTTGGAATATTCACATGGAATGTACCCAGGGTTATTCGAATTCCCTTTCTGGCATACGCGTAAGGAATAACGAAGTTGGCTTTTGAAAACGAAACAATTCAGGTCGCAAATTTAAACTGAAGAAATTAAAGCAAACTTTCTAACGCGGAAGTATAGCCTAGTAATCTTTCTTTTTCTCCGTAGTGGTACTTTTAATGCTGCTTACAATCATGTAAGAGGAATTAACATACACAAGATTTTGGTAACAACCTTGGTTTATTTCAGTCCTGGGTTATTTTCTGAAATTTGGAGAAAAACTAAGCAAAAATAGACGTGGAGCGAGACTCAAGTCAGGCCACACCGCAAAAAATCTTATTACGTGCTAATTGCTTTTTCATACTTACAAATTTGTAATAGTATATTACTGAGAACCAAAAAATTCAAATCCGAAGTTAAAATCAAGTGGGAGCACTGGAAAGATGCAGTAATATCCACAAAACCCGAATAGTTTTTACTTAAAGTTTCTCTTTGTAAACTCTTTTCAAGCGTCAAATATGTAGGTCCTTTATATTTATGTATCCTTTATATTTGTCAGCTTATTGCGGTAAGGATAAGAAATGGTTCTTTTCTAGTCGCATTTAACTGTCTTTCGCAGCAATCACATTAGCCAATACCAAACTAAAAATGAGAAAACCAGACAAAATAAATATTTGGACTTTAAGAAAAATAAATAACGGCCTCGCCCGTTTTCGAGAATTTATTTATTAGGGCACAGCAAATATCAGGGGTAGGGGAATATAAAAAAATATATACACGGAACTCCCCTCCTGCGAGTGTGCTTACCTACATCACTGCCATGTATTCACCATACACCAGGATTTGTCCATAATTTAGAGCCCATGTCTCAAGCATACGATAAATTATATCTGTGCAAAACCTCTGATTTATTCGGTTTTGGGTTTTGCCACACCTAATATTTAACAATGCTTCATTATTCAGCTTTCACAAGCCTTAACAAGCAATATTATTTTAGAATCAATTAAGGACACTTGAAGCTATTACGCTTTTAGTTGCAACATGTTAGTGTTTGACTTTGACTCACATCCCCAAACATAAAAAGAAATTTGTAATCACCTAACCTGTTATCTTAGCATCAAAATGGGAAATTCATTTCCGCTATCGAAGCTAAACCACTATATTCAAGTTAGCTAGGAAAACATCTGCTTAAAGGTTCAAACTGAGTGTAGGAATTGTTGAACGTGACTTTTGTAGAATAAATAAAGAGGCTTTGCCAACCCTAATATTTGCCAAATCTGCATTAATTTACTAAGTGGCAGGAACCAAACGTTACCACCTCGCTTTGCATCAAGGATCAAGAAGACTTCTTTAAACTGTGCTACAGAATCTGCAGCCAGTTACTCTGTAAAGTCAAGCCACTTTGCAGACCATCTGTGGCCAAACTCTAGAAGCCACCCCTCCCTATAGAGTAGAGGTCGTTTTTTGACAAGTTTCGCCAGTTCTTCTTGAAAGACTTTTCGAGTATAAGTTAAGGTATCTTTATCCATAGCTTGGGCATGTCTAATATGTATCAATGTTGCCTTATTTTACGACTCTTACAATTTGCAGGAACCAAGTGTTTCCAATTGGGTCGGATTCAAGAACCATGATACTTTTTTAAAACATGGCGCACGATCGGCTACCGGCTATTCTGCAAAGCTAAGCTATTGGGTTAACCTCTGCGGCCATATTTTCAGAGCCATAGTACTGATTTGAAGTTAATTTAACTGTTCCAGGATAAAAGTAGCACGGCTTAATAAAACTGCGAGGGAGGTATTGCGTTAGTTTCCATAAGACGTGGCTTCATAATTTCAAGCGGCTTTCGCTGATAGCAGTCACAAAATATTTCTTTAAATTACAGATATGGTGGATTTCAGCAATGGATATGTGGTCTCGAGGCGTTTTTAGTCTTGAGCAGAGGCGGTCAGACTCAAAGACACTCACTGAATTTAGATTTTACAGCTTTTAAGGATTTTTGCATCATTGAAGGAGAATGGTCCGGATTAAGGCCATATAAATGTGAAACTTCTCCGAAGACTGAATTCTTGGCAATGCTTAATGGGCTTGCAAAAGGATAAAAAAGCTATACATGCTTTTTGCATCCTTTGATGTATGCACAATTCGCAAGATGTATCTTCCCTAATTAAAGAGGTAAGTAAAGCACTCAACTCTCTTAGATGATTTCATTGACGCTCAATGAAAAGGGTACAGGAAGATTTACTAGGGCATAATTTGCTATGGGGTGGGAGTGGGAGACCCCAGTTTAACCCCATCCCACCCACACCTCCACATGAAATTTAGCGTCTTCAAAAATCATGTCAGAACTAAAATAGGTTTACATAATTAAAGCATCCACAGAAAAAGGTGAGTTTTCTTTCGTAGTCAGTTTTCAAACATGTCCCCCGCGTAATTAGCTATGTGACAGCCCCTTCCTCCGTCAGCCCCAGTTCGCCCCCCCCAGCATAAATTTAGCATGTTTAAAAATCTTGTCAACTAAGACAAACCTACATAATTAAAGCTTCAACAGAAAAAGATCCGTTTTCTTTAGTATATTTTTGCCTTGTGGTACTATATGGCTAATTTTTCCCTTTTCACTGTCATTTTCACTTCACTTGGGAAAATTGACTCCATCTTTGCCCCCCCCCCCCCAGGATTTAGACGACACTATGCGACTGATGATTTGCGATCATATATTTGATTTTCTCTGTACTCAAACCAATCGGATTATATATTTGTCTAAACAAGCATCTGCGTATATCTTGTGAGGAAGACATTCTCGTAATAAATTACGCAATTTTCCCGTTGGACGTATAAGGATATATTGAGACTTGATTTAGTTAAGCGTTTTAGTCCAAATTAATCCATCGAAGGTTATACACAAACTGTTCCTTAATATCATACTCGCAAAAGATGGCGTTGAATTATCTGCAGGTAAAATTGTCCGCGGTTCCACTCATCTACAACCAGCCCTGATATCTTAACATCAAATTAAGCAAAGAAGGAAATTCATTTCCGCTATCAAAATTACATCCCAGTAATTAAGTTGATTGAAGGTAGCTAGCGAAATATTTGGGTTTCCTTGACACAAATCACTGTAGAAACCAATTGCCAAAAAAAAGATGTCGAAAACGAGGAAGTCCATGACAATACCTAATACAAAATATTTATGAGGTGCTATTGACTTTCAGCTCTTTAAAAGCAGAAACCATGCGCCGTCATGAAGGCTTCCTTAAAGAGTGTTTTAAAGCAGAAGCTAATTAAAGGTTAATAGGTGTTAAAAGCATTGTCTGTAGTGGATGAACCTTTCTGAGAGGGCGAGCATATAGCCCTCCTAGGCATTATGAGGTGCTCAAAATGAAATACTATTAAGGACGCATGTAATGCCAAAAATGGAAAGTGGTGGATAAATACAAGACAAAACATTTAATAATCGAGGCAGACTATAAAAGAGCAAAAAGAGTTAGTCAAGCATTTTACCAAAGAGAAAGATTACTTTCCTTGGTAAAAAGTGTACATTGATTCTATTGGCTTAAATTTATGAAGTATATTAGTGAGTCAATCACATTATTTCTGGAAAGACAAATAAGTTCGCCTTTTCAAAACGAGATTGGTTCTAAATTATCATCTGTGAAGTGGCAGTAAAACTTCTCCCTTGGGTGACACTTATGCCACAAAAAAACGAACTCTGTTTGAGTCACAAGGTTTTTCACAAGTGAACTCTCTGTTGCTTTTTAATTTAATATATATTACTGGCACATTATCATCACCTTTTTTGAAAGTCTGACAGATAGAGGACGATAAAAAATAATACTAAGACTGTTCAAACATACAAAGCTCGTTACGGAGCTTCCCGCTTAAAATATAGTATACAACCGTAGATAAACTAAATACAAATTGGGAAAATGGAAATTTGTTCGAAATAGAAAAAAATGTGGGGCTTTTTAAGTCGCTTGGTTGCTTGGGAGTTGGTAGAGTAAAACCAAGTCAAAACAAGTTAGGTACATTAATTTTCAAAGGATGAGAATCTAGAAGCAGCTTCAATATAAAGGAGCCGATCATTATTAGAATTAACATTTATTTACAGAAAAGACATAAGCATTCCATAATTTAATTTATAAATGATGGCGATTTTGACCAAAAGCCAAAATCTATTTAAGAAAATGTGTTATTTGCAGCCGAATGATTTAAATAATATTTTATTTTCTTACCTTATAAAAGGTAAGAAAAGAGTAGGAAGAGTGAATGAGTTTGGTTTATGATGAAAGATTGTGTGACGCTGCTCAAGCCACAATAGTGGTTTAATAAAACGTCATACGTTCTTACCATTTCTACTTTTGTTGATATTGTCATTTTAAAAAATGTGGTAAGTGCCAGTTAAGTATGATGTAATTATTAGTTGAAAATAAAAGTCATCTCATCTCATCTCATCAAAATTGCCAGTTTTATAGAAATTAAAACTGGTTAAATGCTACTTAATGTCACTGTAGTAAGCTTGAGCTTTAGGTAAGAAGTTAATACGCAAATAGTTTTTTTTTTAGGTTTATGAGAAAATTTAATTTCAATCGCGTATTAGGCCCAATTTCCAGTGGTTTTGTACATTTAAGGGTGCCTCCAAGCCCAATCCGGTTCTATTTCTATATTTCAGAGACTGCCTCTATGCTTCAAGTGGGCATAAACCAAGCTAATGCGCAATCATTTGGATAATCCCCGAAGATTTGTTCTTAGGAGGACAAGGGCATGAGTGTGGGGAACAGGGGGCATATTGGATCGTCCTTGATTTTCGTAGAATTTATGTAAAATACCAAAAAGGAGAAAACAATTTCTGGAATGGGGTTATCAAAAAAATAGATAAAACCGAATTAACCTAATTGAAAACCAGGTATTTCAGTCGATTACTCAATTCTAAAAATTGTTTTTTTTTTATCCTCTGCCTTAAAAGTTCAAAATTTTAGAGACTTTTCTTTTCTTATATATGTGACGGAAATGCAGTAGACTTCTCACAAAAGATTTCAAAGAAGCTTAGGTTAGAATTAAACTAGCTTTGAACGAAAAAAAGACACTGAAACAACTAAACTACTAGGCAAAATGAAAATGGCACAATCCATCACCTTCAACATCAATATCTAACCTGCCTGAAACAATAAATACAAAAGCCTGTTTTTCTCCACATCGCAACTAAACGCATCCATATTCAATAGTAAACTAACCACAACCCACCAAATAAGAAGTTTGCGTGTTAATATTTGTTATTATGTTAAATAATTTTTAATGAAATTTACTTCTTGTAGGAATTCGGCTTCCCCCAGTACTAGTTCTTTCACGGTTTGAGGAATCACAACTTCCTTCTGATAAAGTTTCCGTTTGAGATGGACTAGTAACTCTACTTTCGTCGTTCTTACCTAGAAGACGAGGTTCACCATGCTTAAAAAAGACTCTTGGAGCAAAAATACCTAATCAATTAGGATTACTAGAACTACTAACAACTTCGAGGGATCGCGCACTTTCCACCACCCAGTGTACTTCTCAGAGCACCAAAAGTTGCGGGCATGTGCCACCCTTGGCAGAACTGGGTGGCACACCTGACGCTATAAGATTTACACCAAAAGATGTGTTTAAAACAACTTAATAGGAAAAAAGACAAACCCATTGAAAACTTTTCTTTATTCATCATTAATGAAAGAGCATTTAGGAAGTTTTCTAAAAAGTCTCTAAAATTTGTGCAGAACTGCCCACTTGGTGCAGTTCTGCACCAAGTGTACTTGGTGCAGAACTGCACAACTTCGAGGGATCGCCCACTTTCCACCACCTAGTGTACTTCTCAGAGCACCGAGTGGTGGGCAGTTCTGCATATGGAACACTTTCGCCGCGTTTGGCACGTGCCACCTGGTGTACGTGATTCTGAAAGCCGGCGACCCCTCGAGCTATCGCAGCAAAAAGCCGCTGAGGCCAATAGAGCACAAAGTCATGTTAGTTTCTTGGCTATAATTACCTAATATGTCGCCAATCCTTGTCAGGAATCGCATTTTATTCCTTGTCTCGTTTTCCAGTATACTTCTGCGCAAAATGGTGTAAACTTAATGTTTTTCGTGTGGGTAAATTTGGGGTATTTATGAAAAAAATTGTGAGAATGGAATTTATGATAAACAGAGGGATTTTGGAGTGAACGAAATGCATTTTTATAATTTTTTATTGATTTTAGTTCCACCGTAGAGAGGGTTACCGAACGGTCCTTTCGCCACTTGGTGTAAATCTTATAGCGTCAGGTGTGCCACCCAGTTCTGCCAAAGGTGGCACATTGCCCGCAACACTTGGCAAAGTTCCACCATGCTTGACATTAAGGCCGTATCCAGGGGTGGGGATAACCCGGTTTGAACCCCCCCCCCGAAAAGTTTTGTGTGACTCGAAAAAACGTAACAAAAATGGACATAAACAAATTTTGTAGGCGTTTATTGAGTTTTTTGATGTACCCCCCAAAAAAAATTAGTAACCCCCCCCCCCGAACAAAAATCCTGGATGGGCTTCTGCTTGACATACGCCACCTGGTGTACGTGATTTCCAAAAGTCGGTGGCCTCTGGGGGAGGGGGGTTTATGGTGGAAGGGCACCCTGAAAAACGGCTGGGAAGATGTTTATACTTGGCAGTAGAATGCCCCAAAACAAAATCTGTTCAGTTTTTAATTGCTCAAATTTAAGGGTTGATTGATACACGTAATAAAGATTGTGAATTTGTTTGTTTTGAAGTGAAGTAGGTACATTAGTATAGTTATTAGTTTAGAATTTAAAGACGTTGGCACAACTGAAAGGAGAAAAGGTGGGATTAAACCAAAGTCACAACTCCTCGAGAGAGCAGGTCTTGCGACAGGGAGCTCTAAATCGCGACCCCAGAGTTTGCAGGCGCGACAGAAGTTATAATTTATAATTTACACCATATATATATATATATATATATATATATATATATATATATATATATATATATATATATATATATATATATATATATATATATATATATATATATATATATATATATATATATATATATATATATATATGATCCCTAATAATGCTAAATATTTGAAATCTTCAAGGAAAAAGCACCGAATTTTATGAGAAAACTGTTGTTTTTATATAATTATTGTGAGTTTTAGTTGTTTTCTAATTTTCTATTGCAAGAAAGTGAGTAAAAACCCTCCTCACATATAGGATTACTTCAAAATTTTCACATTATTTCTAGCTTTTTAAAATTTCACAAATGTCGAAGCTTTAAAAAAACTTGGTGTGTAATGAAGGGAAAGTCCCCAATCTGTCATTTCGCTGGCTCTCAAGCATGCTTGCAATAAAGAACCGCATTTAAGAAGCTGTTAAGTTACAGGGTATATAAGTTAGAATGTTACAATGTTAAAGGACCAAATATGAATACATTATTATTAAAATACAAATTTATAGTTTGAAACTACATAACTTTAGTATATATTGTATTTCGAATTCGTACGGATCGTAAAAAGAAAATACAACAGTATCTATACTGATAAATATGACTTCATTAAGATTGAGACTAAGTCAATCGATTTGGTTTCTCAAAAGCTCATATGGTACATGAGATTCAAAGCAACAAAAAATACATATAGTGTGATTTTATTTTGGAGAGCCAAGCTTATACGACGCACTTTATGCGTAGCCACTTTTAGGCTTGAAAACACAAATGAAGCTTGTCATTATTTAAAAAAGATTAGCATCAAATAAATTGGTTAGATGCGGTTAAAAAATGAGGAATCAATTAAAATCACATAAAGTAAAAAACCATCAAGGCCATGACAAGAGGTAAAAACAGTCACGTGGGTTAGTTTGGCAAAGCATTCAAAAAACCTAATTTTACTTGAATCATCTATCAATGAAGATGCATCACCCTTCTCTTCAAACACTGTGGAGGGATGGGAGATACCCTCGCGGTCTCTCAATGGGCTTGATCTTCCTCTAGCTCCACTAGGACTTTCACGCCCTAAAAAGAATCTCTTTTGAATGCTGTCGGCTCCCACACAGAGGGCAAAAACTTATTAATGAATAGCGAATGTATCACTGTGCGCTTTCCCAAATGCCCTATTCACAATGAGATGTTACTAATTACCAAGATTTAGCAAGCGCTAATTTAAGTTAATCAGAATTCTTCATAGGGCTTTTCAGCCAACCAGAAAATTCGCTAGTTAAATTCGCTTCGCTAGCGAAATCTTGGTATCAGTAAAATTTATTTGTAGATGGGGCATAAAAAAGGATTGCTGGTGGTCAGTTTAGCTAGCAAAGACTTTCAATATTATAAAGGATAGGTTATATAATAATGAGTTAAGGAGCACTGCCCTCCCAAAGGTCTGCATTTCCTAGTCAATTTCAGGAAAAATTTCATCTCGAAGCATAAGAAGTAACCCCGCGATTACAAAACACAAACAAATTGAATGATAAGCTAATCGTTTTTAACCACAGCATGTTTACACTTTCACATTCGGTACTTTAGACAAAAACCTTTAGAGGAAGTTGAACAACAATAGTGTCCTCAAAAAAAGATGACACGTCTGGATAGTATAAAATTGGGTATAAGTTTGCTCTCTTAAGATGAAGGAAATTCAAATTAAGCCCGCCCCCTCCTCCCAGGGGAACTATTTAAGGTTACCCAAACACCTTAACTGAATCAGGTTGTCTAGACCCAATAACTATTTGCTTACAAAATATTGCAATTAAAGTCGAAAGTGAGCTACCCCACTCCTCTGCCAAAAAAAAACAACCATTAAATAAAACAAGCTATGCCCATTTTTTTTTTTTTTTTTTTTTTTTGGTAATTCAAAACATTTTATATATTGAACCCCCCAAGCTTATTGGGCCTACAACAAGAATTGCTTAAGAATTTTAATTAAGTTCTCCCACCTTAAATAAAACTCAATTTCAAGCTTTGAGAGGAAGCAAACTAGCCCTTTTTTGCTGGCCATGCTTTGACAATAAAAACAGCCCAAGTTTGAGGTAGGTTTTTCTCTTTTTTCTAAAGGACAATGACATTTGAAACACCTAGCTCGAAAAGTGGTCACACTTTTCATTCCCATGTATGCAATACTAAGCTACTTACCAAATAGTATGAGTAACTCATATTGAGTTACTGAGCAGGTTCTTTTTCTGTGTCTTTCCGAGTTTGCGTCCTCAGACAACTTTGCACTGAATAAACAAGTGACCTACTGAAGTTATAGACACGAAAAAGAAATAACTGAAAAAGGAAAAGAAAAGGGGGAAATGTTGATACCTAGTTACAGAGCTGTAATTGAGCTTTTAGAGCGTTCATAATATATGCTTCATCGCTTTGTAACCCCATTGAACGATTTGGTTAAGAATGAGCGGAAATGGTAAATTGAGCTAAATTTTTATTGATTAAATTATTATGCTAAGTTAAATTTTGAAGTTCTTGTGTAGATTTCTTCAAATAATTAAGTGCAAAAGAAAGAAGTACAGTATTTCCTAAGTATCGTATAACTAGCGAAAAGGGCCACTATCGCCAGTCTTTTCGCAACGAAAAAGCGGATATTGATATTTTTATATTACCTCCTACCACTCGCTAGGGCCTTCGACCCTCACAGCTAACAATCCCTCCACTAAATAGTACTATAGGAATATTTACCAGAATATTTATATCCTGCATATTTTAGCCTAGTATCGATTTACGCTCCATAGGTGGAACGTTTACCCAAAACGGAATATATTTTCAAGTTCTGTTGTACTTTCTACAGATAAAAAAAATGCACAACGTCGACCCTGCACTTAAAAGTCTGATACTCAACCAGCTGAGCTAGTTGAGCATATTATGTTAGTTTTACAGCTCAGTTTTACTATATATAAAAATAAACGGGTTTTCTCTTTGGCTGGTGTTTACGGACATAACAAACTACTATATAGGACATATTTTTGACATATTGCTTCTTTAATAGCATTTTTCTGAAGGGTCTGGGGGCTCACGGCTTGGAATCACTTTGCCCAATCAGTGCTATAGAGTCCAAATTAAAATGAAAACTATACCTACCGAAACTCACAGATTGAACACAGCGTTACTTTAAAATTTGCCGCATAGCCTACAGATAAATTTAGAAGGCACATGTTTTGCTTCCTCAGATATATATATATATATATATATATATATATATATATATATATATATATATATATATATATATATATATATATATATATATATATATATATATATCAGTGATCTTTTTCCACTTTACTTCTAAGCTAAATTTAGTGATTAAAATTTATCTCTCCTTTCAACAGATCGTGCAAGGCTATATATAAAATTAAAGAAAATTGGATTTATGAGGAAGAAAGATCCCACTGTCAACCACCTTTAATCAGAATCTTTATCCACCTGCCCGCATATTTAGTCTAGTATCCATTTACACTCCACGAATGAAAATTTTACCCCCCAAAAAATATATGTTCAGTTTCTGTAGTCTACTTTCTAACGAACCAAAAAAAAAAGCACAACGTCGAGACCCTAAGGTTAAGAGTGTGATGCTGTAAGTAGATACCTATCTAAAGGTCCCACGAGAACACCGTGCTGCCATCTACAATTTAGTGTAACGCTGACAGTACATAATTTATGGTTTTTGTCAGTGAGAATGAAAAAACAGGATTTTCCTCATTTGAAAAAACAGGATTTTTCTCACTTTGATGGATGTTTCTTGGATGGTTATGAGTGTTGGTCAATTTATTTGTTGTTTTTCATGGATGTCAAAATCAATTTATGTCTGTTTTTATGGGTTTTTTCAATGAGAATGACAAAAACAGGATTTTTCTCACTGTGACGGACGTTTCTCGGATAGTTATGAGTGTCGGTCAATTTATTTGTTGTTTTTCATGGATTTCAACAGCAATTTATGTCTGTTTTATAGTTTTTGTCAGTGAGATTGAAAAAACGGGAGTTTTCTCACTTTGATGGATGTTTCTTGGAGAATTGTTCTCGGGTGAAGTTTAGTAATGTCTGTCAGATGGTTTCAAGGTTGACTAATGTCTTTGGAGTTTGTCCAGGAGAAATTGTTTCCGGGGAAGTTTATTAATGTCTGACAGATGATGTCAAGGTTGATTGATTTGTCACGAAAGGGGAATTATCACCGGGCGAATGTTTTGATCTTAGAGATGAAGACATTAGCGCGTGAATGGGTTTCCTAATAATTTCAAATGTGACCGCACAGGGATGCCAAAAACAAAAGGAACATGCAGAAATTACGTTTAGGGGTTGTTTGGACGAAACTGTTTTAGACCTTTTAGGGAATTATTTGGGCTAAACAGGTAGAGACATTTTAAAAGAGGATTTTAGAAGAGGTTTTAGAAGAGGATTTGAGGGGGAAACTATATTGTCATTATAATACACAAGTTCGATTTGAACAGTGTCGTGAGGTCCCCTACTCCAACCCCAAAAGGCTCCGAAACCCCAAACCCCACGCCCCAGGAAGCCCCCTGTATCCAAACGTCCCCCCGGCGCCCAAAATACCACCTGGCCCCCAAGGGCCCCCGGACCCCAAAGAACCCCCCCCCCCCGGGTCCCCAAAGAGTCCCCTCCCCATTTTTTAATACTTTTTTAAGGCTTTATTATATCTTTTCAGAACAAGTTATTTTCTTAATGTCTATCCTAAACCCATTTTACAAGTTGAATTACCCATCCTTCTCACCCACAACTTTACTTTACGACTTTTTTGCACATCCCAAGATCAAGTAATACTTTTCAAAAGGCATTTCAGAACAAGTTCTTTTCTTAGTGACCGTCCTAAACCCATTTTACAAGTTGAAGTACCCATCCTTTTCACAAAAAATTTTACTTTGCAGCTTTTTGAATACTCCAAATCAAAGCAAAACATTTCAAAAGGAATTTCAGAACAAGTTATTTTCTTAATATCCTTCCTTAACCCTATTTTACAAATTGAAGTACTCATCCTTTTAACACACAACTTTACTTTACAGCTTTTCTGAATGCTCTAACACCAAGCAATACTTTTCAACAGGCATTTCAGAACAATTTCTTTTCTTAATGTCCTTCCTAAACCCATTTTACAAGTTGAAGTACCCATCCTTTTCACCCACAACTTTATTATACTGCCTTTTTTAATGCTCCAACACCAAGCAATACTTTTCAAAGGGCATTTCAGAACAAGTTATTTTCTTAATGTCATTCCTAAACCAATTTTAAGAGTTAAAGTACTCATCTTTTTCACCCACAACTTTACTTTACAACTTTTTGAATGCCCCAACACCAAGCAATACTTTTCAAATGGCATTTCACAATAAGTTCTTTATTTAATGTACCTCCTAAACCTATTTTACAAATTGAAGAACCCATCCATTTCACCACAACTTTACTTTACAGCTTTTTAGATACTTCAACACCAAGCAATACTTTTCAAAAGGCATTTCAGAGCAAGTTATTTTCATAATGTCCATCCTAAACCCATTTTACAAATTGAAGTACCCATCCTTTTCACCCACAACTTTACTATACTGCTTCTTGAATACCCCAACACCCAGCAATACTTTTCAAACGGCTTTATTATATCTTTTCAGAATAAGTTCTTTACGTAATGTCCTTCCTAAACCAATTTTACAAGTTGAAGTACTCATCTTTCCCCCACAACTTTACTATAAGGCTTTTCGAATACCCTAACATCAAGCAATACTTTTCAAAAGGCTTTATTATATCTTTTCAGGACAAGTTCTTTATGTAATTTTCTTCCTAAGCCCATTTTACAAGTTGAAGTACTTATCTGTTTCCCCACAACTTTACTTTACGACTTTTTTGCACACCCCAAGATCAAGCAATACTTTTCAAAGGCTTTATTATATCTTTTCAGAATAAGTTCATTTCTTAATATGCTTCTTAAACCAATTTTACAAGTTGAAGTAGTTATCTTTTTCACCACTTTTTTGCACACCCAAACATCAAGCAATACTTTCCAAAAGGCTTTATTATATCTTTTCAGAATAAGTTTTTTTTTCTTAATGTCCTTCATAAACCAATTTTACAAGTTGAAGTAGTTATCTTTTTCACCACAACTTTACTTTGCCACTTTTTTGCACACCCCAAGATCAAGCAATACTTTTCAAAAGGTTTCGTTATATCTTTTCAGAACAAGTTCTTTTCTTAATATGCTTCTTAAACCAATTTTACAAATTCTAAATTTATCTGTAGTAGATAGAAAAAGCCATACAATAGTTGCGAATATTTTCCCGGAAGATAAAAAGTTCTAGTTCAATTTAAAATTTTCTCAATGAAGTGAAGAAAAGTTCAAGTTCTCTTCTGAATTTTACCAAAGAACACAATTCAATTCTAATTTCACCAGAGAAAAATTTTCTCAACGAAGAGAAGAAAAGTTCAAGTTCTTTTCTGAATTTTACCAAAGAATACTCTACAATTCTAATTTCTCCAGAGAAAATAAAAATCTTCCACTTCAGTTTTAAGTTCCCCAAAGACATAAAGAAATTTAAAGTTTTATTCTAAATTTTTCCGTAGTAAATAGAAAAAGCTATACCATAGTTGTGAATATTTTCCCAGAAGATAAAAAGTTCTACTTCAATTTTCAATTTTCTCAACGAAGTGAAGAAAAGTTCAAGTTCTCTTCTGAATTTTCTCAATGAAAAAGAAATAAGTTATTGATCATTTCTATTTTTCCAAATAATATAAAAATTTTCCGCTTCAGTTCAGATCTGTCTCAAAGGGATGAAAAATTTAAAATACTGTTCCAAATTTTTCACAGAAGATAAAAAAGTTCAAGTTCTCTTCTTAATTTTACCAAAGAATACAATTAAATTCTAATTTCTCCAGAGAAAATAAAAATCTTCCACTTAAGTTCTATATTTCACAAAGACAAAAAGAAATTTAAAGTTCTATTCTAAATTATTCGGTGGAATATAGAAAAAGTAATACCATAGTTGCGAATATTTTCCCAGAAGATAAAAAGTTCTAGTTCAATTTAAAATTTTCTCAACGAAATGAAAAAAAGTTCAAGTTCTCTTCTGAATTTTACCCAAGAACACAATTCAATTCTAATTTCTCCAGAGAAAATAAAAATCTTCCACTTCAGTTCTTTATTTCACAAAGACATAAAAAAATTTAAAGTTCAATTCTAAATTTTTCGGTGGAAGATAGAATAAGTAATATAATACTTAGGAATATTTTAACGGAAGATAAAAGTTCTAGTTCAATTTAAAATTTCCTCAATGAAGTTAAGAGAAGTTAAGGTTCTCTTCTGAACTTTAGCAAGTAACACACTTCGATTGTAATTTCTCCAGAGAATAAAAATCTTCCAATTCAGTTGTATATTTACCAAAGACATACAGAAATTTAAATTTAAATTCTAAAGTTTTCGGTGGAAGATGGAAAAAACAATACCATTCATATGAGGATTTTCACGGAAGATAAAAAGTTCTAGTTCAATTTTAAATTTTCTCAACAAAGTAATGAAGAGTTCAAGCTCTCTACTGAATTTTCTTTATGAGAAAGAAATAAGTTATTGATCATTTCTATTTTTCCAAATAATATAAAACATTTTCCACTTCAGTTCAGATCTGTCTCAAAGGGATGAAAAATTTAAAATACTGTTCCAAATTTTTCACATAAGATAAAAAAGTTCAAGTTCTCTTCTGAATTTTACCAAAGAACACAATTCAATTCTAATTTCTCCAGAGAAAATAAAAATCTTCCACTTCAGTTCTATATTTCACAAAGACAAAAAGAAATTTAAAGTTCAATTCTAAATTTTTCGGTGGAAGATAGAAAAAGTAATACCATACTTGTGAATATTTTCCCAGAAGATAAAAAGTTCTAGTTCAATTTAAAATTTTCTCAACGAAGTGAAGAAAAGTTCAAGTTCTCTTCTGAATTTTACCAAAGAACACAATTCAATTCTAATTTCTCCAGAGAAAATAAAAATCTTCCACTTCAGTTCTTTATTTCACAAAGACATAAAGAAATTTAAAGTTCAATTCTAAATATTTTGGTGGAATATAGAATAAGTAATACCATACTTGGGAATATTTTCCCGGAAGATAAAAAGTTTTATTTCAATTTCAAATTTTCTCAATGAAGTGAAGAGAAGTTCAAGTTCTCTTCTGAATTTCAACAAAGAAAACACTTCAATTCCAATTTCTCCAGAGAAAATAAAAATCTTCCAATTCAGTTCTTTATTTCACAAAGACATAAAGAAATTTAAAGTTCAATTCTAAATTTTTCGGTGGAAGATAGAAAAGTAATACCATACTTGTGAATATTTTCCCGGAAGATAAAAAGTTCTAGTTCAATTTAAAATTTTCTCAACGAAGGGAAGAAAAGTTCAAGTTCTCTTCTGAACTTTACCAAAGAGCACACTTCAATTCTAATTTCTCCAGAGAAAATAAAAATCTTCCACTTCAGTTTTAAGTTCTTCAAAAAAATAAAGAAATTTAAAGTTCTATTCTAAATTTTTAGATGGAAGATAGAAAAAGTAATACTATGATTGTGATTATTTTCCATGAAGATCAAAAGTTTCACATTATTTATAATTTTTCTTAAATTCAGTTCTGATTTTTCTCAAAGAGATGAAAAATTTAAAGTTCTGTTCCAAATTTTTCATAGAAGATAGAAAAAGTTATACATTGATTGTGAATCTTCGACATGAAGATAAGGAACTCCACTTTAGCTCTGAGTTTTCTCGAAGAAGTACAAAATTTTCAACTTTTCTTCTGTATTTTCTTAAAGAAGAGAAAAAAGTTAGCTCAATTCTGAATTTTACCAATGAAAATGAAAAAACCTTCCACTTCAGTTCTTAATTTCTCAAAGACAAAAAATTTAAAGTTCAGTTCTAAATTTTTCTGTAGAAGATAGGAAAAGTTATACTATGATTGTGATTATTTTCCAGTGAAGATAAAACGTTTCACTTTAATTCTAATTTTCTTAAATTCAGTTCTGATTTTTTGCAAAGAGATGAAAAATTTAAAGTTCTGTTCCAGATTTTTCATAGAAGATAGAAAAAGTTATACATTGATTGTGAATATTCGACATGAAGCTAAGGAGCACCACTTTATTTCTGAGTTTTCTCGAAGAAGTGCAAAATGTTCAAGTTCTCCTCTGAATTTTCTTAAAGAAGAGATAAAAGTTAGCTCAATTCTGAATTTTAAAAAATGAAAATGAAAAAAGCTTCCACTTCAGTTCTTAATTTCTCAAAGACATAAAAAATTTAAAGTTCACTTCTTAATTTTTTCGTAGATGATAGGAAAAGTTATACTATGATTGTGATTATTTTCCAGTGAAGATAAAAAGTTTCTATTTAATTCTAAATTTACTTAAATAGAGTTCCGATTTTTCTCAAAGAGATGAAAAAATTTAAAGTTCTGTTCCAAGTTTTTTATAGAAGGTAGAAAAAGTTATACATTGATCGTGAATATTCACCAGGATGATAAAAATTTCTACTTTAATTCTAAATTTTCTCAATGAAGTGCAAAATGTTCAAGTTCTCTTCTAATTTTTCCAAGAAAATAAAATGAAAATGAAAAAAGCTTCCACTTCACTTCTTAATTTCTCAGACATAAAAAATTTAAAGTTCAGTTCTAAATTTTTCCGTAGAAGATAGGAAAAGTTATACTATGATTGTGATTATTTTCCAGTGAAGACAAAAAGTTTTACTTTAATTCTAAATTTTCTTAAATACAGTTCCGATTTTTCTCAGAGATGAAAAAATTTAAAGTTCTGTTCCATGTTTTTCATAGAAGATAGAAAAAGTTATACATTGATCGTGAATATTCACCATGAAGATAAAAATTTCCAAGTTAATTCTAAATTTTCTCAATGAAGTGCAAAATGTTCAAGTTCTCTTCTGAATTTTTCCAAGAAAATAAAAAGGTTCCACTTCAGTTCTGGTTTTTTCTCAAAGAGATGAAAAATTTACAAGTTCTATTGTAATTTTAAATTAAATTTTAGCTCCTTTGTCGTATGGATTTACCCATCAAATTTTTAAATTAGAAAATGAGTGACTCCTTCTATTATTAAAGATAATCGTTCAAACTCGTTCATCTAACCCCAAAAACAATAGGGTAGTTATAAATAAATATTAATAAATAAATAGAAACATTTCTACATGTTTAAGCTAGGTTAGGTTAACTTATCATGAGGGCTCATGATTAGTTAACCTAACATTTTCCGGCGAGTATGGTTAGGTTAGTTTAAGCTAGATTAAGTTAGGTTAGATTAGGTTAGGTTAAGTTAGGTTTAGCCTACGTACGCTTCACTTAGGTTAGGTTAGGTGAGAGACAAGCAAAAATTTAGGTGTATGGTTAGGTTAGGTTAGGTTAGATTAAGATAGGTTAGGTTAAGTTAGGTTAGTCTAGGTTAGCCTACGTACGCGCGCGTACGTAGGCTAGCCTAACCTAACTTAACCTAACCTAATCATACACTTAACTTTTTGCATGTCTCTCACCTAACCTAACCTAAGTGAAGCGTACGTAGGCTAACCTAACCTAACTTAACCTAACCTACTCGAACCTACCTTAATCTAGCCTAACCTAGCCATACTCACTGGAAAAGGTTAGGTTAACTTAACATGAGTGCTCATGATAAGTTAAACTAACCTAGCCTAACTTAAACATGTAGATATGTTTCTATTTATTTATTAATATTCATTTATACCTAACCTAACCTATTGTTTTGGAGGTTAGATGAACGAGTTTGAACGATTGTCTTTAATAATAGAACGAGTTACTCATTTTCTAATTTAAAAATTTGAGGGGTAAATCCATACGACAAAGGAGCTAAAATTTAATTTAAAATTACAATAGAACTTTAAATTTTTCATCTCTTTGAGAAAAAACAGAACTGAAGTGGAACCTTTTTATTTTCTTGGAAATATTAGAAGAGAACTTGAACATTTTGCACTTCATTGAGAAAATTTAGAATTAAAGTGGAAATTTTTATCTTCATGGTGAATATTCACGATCAATGTATAACTTCCATACTCGCCGGAAAAGGTTAGGTTAACTTATCATGAGCGCTCATGATAAGTTAACCTAAACTAAATTAAAAATTTATAAATGTTTATATTTATTTATTAATATTTATTTATACCTAACCTATTGTTTTGGAGGTTAGATGAACGAGTTTGAACGATTGTCTTTAATAATAGAACGAGTCACTCATTTTCTAATTTAAAAATTTGAGGGGTAAATCCATACGACAAAGGAGCTAAAATTTAATTTAAAATTAGAATAGAACTTTAAATTTTTCATCTCTTTGAGAAAAAACCAGAACTGAAGTGGAACCTTTTTATTTTCTTGGAAAAATTAGAAGAGAACTTGAACATTTTGCACTTCATTGAGAAAATTTAGAATTAAAGTGGAAATTTTTATCTTCATGGTGAATATTCACGATCAATGTATAAATTCTTCTATCTTCTATGAAAAACTTGGAACAGAACTTTAAATTTTTTCATCTCTTTGAGAAAAATCGGAACTGTAATTAAGAAAATTTAGAATTAAAGTGAAACTTTTTATCCTCACTGGAAAATAATCACAATCATAGTATAACTTTTCCTATCTTTTACGGAAAAATTTAGAACTGAACTTTAAATTTTTTATGTCTGAGAAATTAAGAAGTGAAGTGGAAGCTTTTTTCATTTTCATTTTATTTTCTTGGAAAAATTAGAAGAGAACTTGAACATTTTGCACTTCATTGAGAAAATTTAGAATTAAAGTAAAAATTTTTATCTTCATGGTGAATATTCACGATCAATGTATAACTTTTTCTATCTTCTATGAAAAATTTGAAACATAACTTAAAATTTTTTCATCTCTTTGAGAAAAATCGGAACTGTATTCAAGAAAATTTAGAATTAAATAGAAACTTTTTATCTTCACTGGAAAATAATCACAATCATAGTATAACTTTTCCTATCTTCTACGGAAAAATTTAGAACTGAACTTTAAATTTTTTATGTCTTTGAGAAATTAAGAAGTGAAGTGGAAGCTTTTTTCATTTTCATTGGTAAAATTCAGAATTTAATAAACTTTTTGTCTCTTCTTTAAGAAAATTCAGAAGAGAGCTTGAACATTTTGCACTTCTTCGAGAAAACTCAGAATTAAAGTGGTGCTCCTTATCTTCATGTCGAATATTCACAATCAATGTATAACTTTTTCTATCTTCTATGAAAAATCTGGAACAGAACTTTAAATTTTTCATCTCTTTGCAAAAAATCAGAACTGAATTTAAGAAAATTAGAATTAAAGTGAAACGTTTTATCTTCACTGGAAAATAATCACAATCATAGTATAACTTTTCCTATCTTCTACGGAAAAGTTTAGAACTGAACTATAAATTTTTTATGTCTTTGAGAAATTAAGAACTGAAGTGGAAGGTTTTTTCATTTTCATTGGTAAAATTCAGAATTGAGCTAACTTTTTTCTCTTCTTTAAGAAAATTCAGAAGAGAACTTGAACATTTTGCACTTCTTCGAGAAAACTCAGAATTAAAGTAGAGTTCCTTATCTTCATGTTGAATATTCACAATCAATGTATAACTTTTTCTATCTTCTATGAAAAATTTGGAACAGAACTTTAAATTTTTCATCTCTTTGAGAAAAATCAGAACTGAATTTAGGAAAAATTATAAATAAAGTAAAACTTTTGATCTTCATGGAAAAAAATAAAAATCATAGTATTACTTTTTCTATCTTCCATCTAAAAATTTAGAATAGAACTTTAAATTTCTTTATTTCTTTGGGGAACTTAAAACTGAAGTGGAAGATTTTCATTTTCTCTGGAGAAATTAGAATTGAAGTGTGTTCTTTGGTAAAGTTCAGAAGAGAACTTGAACTTTTCTTTACTTCGTTTTGAAAATTTTAAATTGAAGTAGAACTTTTTATCTTCCGGGAAAATATTCACAAGTATGGTATTACTTTTTCTATCTTCTACCGAAAAATTTAGAATTGAACTTTAAATTTCTTTGTCTTTGTGAAATAAAGAACTGAAGTGGAAGATTTTTATTTTCTCTGGTGAAATTAGAATTGAAGTGTGTTCTTTGGTAAAATTCAGAAGAGAACTTGAACTTTTCTTCACTTCATTGAGAAAATTTTAAATTGAAATAAAACTTTTTATCTTCCGGGAAAATATTCACAAGTTTGGTATTACTTTTTCGATCTTCCACCGAAAACTTTAGAATTGAACTTTAAATTCCTTTATGTCTTGGTGAACTTAAAACTGACGTGGAAGCTTTTTATTTTCTCTAGAGAAATTAGAATTGAAGTATGTTCTTTGGTAAAATTCAGAAGAGAACTTGAAGTTTTCTTCACTTCGTTGAGAAAATTTTAAATTGAACTAGAACTTTTTATCTTCTGGGAAAATATTCACAAGTATGGTATTACTTTTTCTATCTTGCACCGAAAAATTTAGAATTGAACTTTAAATTTCCTTTTGTCTTTGTGAAATAAAGAACTGAAGTGGAAGATTTTTATTTTCTCTGGAGAAATTAGATTTGAATTGTGTTCTTTGGTAAAATTCAGAAGAGAACTTGAACTTTTTTATCTTATGTGAAAAATTTGGAATAGTATTTTAAATTTTTCATCCCTTTGAGACAGATCTGAACTGAAGTGGAAAATTTTTATATTATTTGGAAAAATGGAAATGATCAATAACTAATTTCTTTTTCATACAGAAAATTCAGAAGAGAACTTGAACTTTTCTTCACTTCATTGAGAAAATTTAAAATTGAACTAGAACTTTTTATCTTCCGTGAAAATATTCACAAGTATGCTATTGTTTTCTCTATCTACCACCGAAAAATTTATAATTGAAATTTAAAATTATTTATGTCTTTGGGAAATAAAAAACTGAAGAGGAAGATTTTTATTTTCTCTGGAGAAATTAGAATTGAAGTGTGTTCTCTGGTAAAATTCAGTAGAGAACTTGAACTTTCCTTCTCTTCGTTGAGAAAATTTTAAATTGAACTAGAACTTTTTATCTTCCGTGAAAATATTCACAAGTATGGTATTAATTTTTCTATCTTCCACCGAAAAATTTAGAATTGAACCTTAAATTTCTTTACGTCTTTGTGAAATAGAGAACTGAAGTGGAAAATTTTTGTTTTCTCTGGAGAAATTAGAATTGAATTGTGTTCGTTGGTAAAATTCCGAAGAGAACTTGAACTTTTTTTATCTTCTGTGAAAAATTTGGAACAGAATTTTAAATTTTTCATCCCTTTGAGACAGATCTGAACTGAAGTGGAAAATTTTTATATTATTTGGAAAAATAGAAATGATCTATAACTTATTTCTTTTTCATTGAGAAAATTCAGAAGAGAACTTTAACTTTCCTTCACTTCGTTGAGAAAATTAAAAATTGAAGTAGAACTTTTTATCTTCTGGGAAAATATTCACAACTATGGTATAGCTTTTTCTATTTACTACGGAAAAATTTAGAATAGAACTTTAAATTTCTTTATGTCTTTGGGGATCTTAAAACTGAAGTGGAAGATTTTTATTTTCTCTGGAGAAATTAGAATTGTAGTGTGTTCTTTGGTAAAATTCAGAAGAGAACTTGAACTTTTCTTCTCTTCGTTGAGAAAATTTTTCTCTGGTGAAATTAGAATTGAATTGTGTTCTTTGGTAAAATTCAGAAGAGAACTTGAACTTTTCTTCACTTCATTGAGAAAATTTTAAATTGAACTAGAACTTTTTATCTTCCGGGAAAATATTCGCAACTATTGTATGGCTTTTTCTATCTACTACAGATAAATTTGGAATTTGTAAAATTGGTTTAAGAAGCATATTAAGAAAAGAACTTGTTCTGAAAAGATATAATAAAACCTTTTGAAAAGTATTGCTTGATCTTGGGGTGTGCAAAAAAGTCGCAAAGTAAATTTGTGGTGAAAAAGATGACTACTTCAGCTTGTAAAATTGGTTTATGAAGGACATTAAGAAAAAAAACTTATTCTGAAAAGATATAATAAAGCCTTTTGGAAAGTATTGCTTGATGTTTGGGTGTGCAAAAAAGTCGTAAGGTAAAGTTGTGGGTAAAAAGATAAGTACTTCAACTTGTAAAATGGGTTTAGGAAGAAAATTACGTAAAGAACTTGTTCTGAAAAGATATAATAAAGCCTTTTGAAAAGTATTGCTTGATGTTGGGGTATTTGAAAAGCCTTATAGTAAAGTTGTGGGGGGAAAGATGAGTACTTCAACTTGTAAAATTGGTTTAGGAAGGACATTACGTAAAAAACTTATTCTGAAAAGATATAATAAAGCCTTTTGGAAAGTAATGCTGGGTGTTGGAGCATTCAAAAAGCTGTAAAGTAAAGTTGTGTGTAAAAAGGATGGGTACTTCAATTTGTAAAATGGGTTTAGGAGGGACATTAAGAAAGGAATTTGTTGTGAAATGCATTGAAAAGTATTGCTGGGTGTTGGGGCATTCAAGAAGCAGTATAGTAAAGTTGTGGGTGAAAAGGATGGGTACTTCAACTTGTAAAATGGGTTTAGGATGGACATTATGAAAATAAATTGCTCTGAAATGCCTTTTGAAAAGTATTGCTTGGTGTTGAGGTATCTAAAAAGCTGTAAAGTAAAGTTGTGGTGAAATGGATGGGTTCTTCAATTTGTAAAATGGGTTTAGGAAGGACATTAAGAAAAGAACTTGTTCTGAAATGCCTGTTGAAAAGTATTGCTTGGTGTTGGAGCATTCAAAAAAGCTGTAAAGTAAAGTTGTGGGTGAAAATGATGGGTACTTCAACTTGTAAAATGAGTTTAGGAAGGTCACTAAGAAAAGAACTTGTTTTGAAATGCCTTTTGAAAAGTATTACTTGATCTTGGGATGTGCAAAAAAGTCGTTAAGTAAAGTTGTGGGTGAGAAAAGTTGTGGGTGAGAAGGATGGGTACTTCAACTTGTAAAATGGGCTTAGGATGGACATTAAGAAAATAACTTGTTCTGAAAAGATATAATAAAGCCTTAAAAAAGTATTAAAAAATAGGGAGGGGACTCTTTGGGGCCCGGGGTCTTTTGGGGGTCCGGGGGGCCCTTGGGGGCCGGGTGGTCCTTTGAGCGCCGGGGGGACATTTGAGGACGGGGGGGTTCCTTGGGGGTGGGATTAGGGGTAGCGGGGCCCTTTGGGGTTGGGGTAGGGGACCTCACGACACTGTTCAAATGGAACTTCTGTATTATAACGACCACAGAGTTTTACCCTCAAATCCTCTTCTAAAATCATCTTTTAAAATGTCTCTAACTGTTTTGCCCAAATAATTCCCTAAAATGTCTAAAACGGTTTCGCCCAAATAACCCCTAAACGTAATTTCTGCGTGTTCCTTTTGTTTTTGACATCCCTGCGCTGTCACATTTGAAATTACTAGGAAACCCTTTCCCGCGTTAATCCTTGACATCATCTGTCAGACATTAATAAACTTCACCCGGAATCAATTTCTCCTGGACAAACTTCAAAGACATTAATCAACCTTGACATCATCTGTCAGACATTAATAAACTTCACCCGGAAACAATTCTCCTGGACAAACTCCAAAGACATTAATCAACCTTGACATCATCTGTCAGACATTAATAAACTTTACCCGAAAACAATTCTCTAAGAAACATCCATCAAAGTGAGAAAAATACCGTTTTTCCATTCTCACTGACAAAAACTATAAAACAGACATAAATTAATGTTGACATCCATGAAAAACAACAAATAAATTGACCAACACACATAACCGTCCAAGAAACATCCATAAAAGTGAGAAAAATCCTGTTTTTTCATTCTCAGTGAAAAAACCCATAAAAACAGACATAAATTGCTTTTGACATTCATGAAAAACAACAAATAAATTAACCAACACTCATAACCGCCCATAAAACATCAATAAAAGTGAGAAAAATCCTGTTTTTCAAATGAGGAAAATTTTGTTTTTTAATTCTCAGTGACAAAAACCGTAAATTATGTAATGTCAGCGTTATACTAAATTGTAGATGGCAGCAGGGTGTTCTCGTGGGACCTTTAGATAGGTATCTACTGCTGTACCAGCTGAGCTAGCCGGCGTTATTTTGTTGGTTTTACACCTCAGTTTTATCGTATGTTAAAATAAACGGGTTTTCGCGGTGGCTGGAGTTTACGGACATAGCCAATCATCATACAGGACACATTTTCGACATCTTGTTTCATTTCTAGCACTTCTTTTTTTCTCTTTTTTTGTCATTATGCTCCAAAAACAGAAAACATCAAAATGGCTCTGACCTTATTTAAAGGTCCATTATGAGCTCACGGAAAGAACATCAGAATCTTGTTTTTGTCAGTATCTCTCAGTTGTGTTTGTTGAAAAAAAAAGAATTCAACCTAAGGTCACTTTTCTCTAGCACAGTGTTTCAAACATAAAGGAAAAAAGAAGATGAAAACATAGCACTTCAAAATAAATCGAGCGAAATCAAGACAAATTTCTCGACATAATGTATTGAACTGGAGAAAAAACATTGACAGGCGCTGCAAGCATAGGTGGCCTTAGACTGCAGGATATTGGCAATCAGCCAGAGTCCTGATCTGGCCCCGACCATACGAACAAACATTTAAAATGTTCAACCGTCAAAGAGAAAAGCCCTCAGAGAGGTTCTAACTCTATATTCATATTACTGAAATCCAATCCTATGAAATCCAGTACCTTCTTGGGAAACCTTTACTGTCACAAACTGCATTAACAAGGTGAAGGCTAAAACAATAAAAAAAAAAAAAAAAAATTAAAAACAGATTTAAAGAGATGGAATTTCCAATCTCCAGGAGGGACCCAAGCCTGGTTAAGGCAACGACAACCAGAATGTTTTTACCGGTTCGACTTCTGAGTCAACTATAATAGACGTCTAGAAGTAAGCAATATGCTTTCACTTATTCAAAGAACCTCTGGTATCATTACATTATTCTTAATTATAATAACTATATAAAAAAATAATAGTTTTGGCAAGGCTGGCCAAAAATCATGGAGCTAATGTCCGAGATTTCACATCTGAAATCGAAACCAGTTGTATCGAGTAAAAGTGTTAGATTTCATCTTCCCTAATACAGTCATGTGGGTGAAATTGACAAGATCAGAAAAAGTAGTATTTTCTAGTGCCAAGAAAATGTGGCAATGTTCTCTTGTTTAGTATTTGAGTATGAAGAATAAAGGCTCTCTTTCAATTGTGAAAACATCGAAGGATCCGGGCGAAAAACAACCCTGATTCTCTAAGGAATCTTTTTCGCGTTTTCTAATTAACAATTGCCTAATCCAGGGACATAATCAGGGATGGTGACTCAGGACCCCGGCCGCCTCCAAAATCCTCAATTTTCCGGATATCTAGGCAATTCTTATACGAATTATCAAATAAGATAATTTTTTATATTATTCTCATGGGCATAAATACTTCCTTTATTTCTAATTCAACCTATTTCACTGATTTCTGCGTAAAAAGTTATTGACGACGTTTAACCAAACTTGGTGCAACAATTTCTACGTCAACATTGGAAAAATCAATTTATCTCTTTTTTGTTGTTTATGTTATCAAATATTTTTCAACCTTATAAGATTATTAAAACTTGGAAGATAAAATTTTTCGTAATTAGTGTAGCCCTAGAAATAGTTACAGTTGTTTCCTAGGTGAATAAAACTGGAAAATAAAGTAACTCTTAGAGTATGGCTATTCTTGTCGATATTCAATGCTTTTGTAAACTTTTAATGCTCTTTGTATAAGACAATCTATCTGTGAAACTCTAACATCGTCAATCCAGTAACAGAAAAATAGAATTTTTAGCAATTTTTGCAGGAAAACCAAAGCAAGCTTTCTAAGCTATACCAGGGGTCACTTTCCCGTTCAAATGTTTAAATAAGAAGAATCAGTAAAAATTGCAGTTTGTAGCTCGACAGTGTGTCTCCGATCTAGTATATAGTGAATAACATTATACAAGGTACTCTGTGAGCTTGAAATGAAAAAAAAAAAACCTGTTACTGACGGGCAATCATTCAACCCGTACTATGTAATTTTTTTTTTATCTACTAATCTATTTTGGAGCAACTAAAAATGAGGTAGAAATATTGTTTATATATAATTCGCGATTTATCAAAATCAACAGTGTTTACGCTTTACAACTGTATACTCTTCAGGAATCTTAGTAAACTGCAAGTCGAACTATGTTTACCTAAAATCATTCGATAAAAAACTTCTCCGAAAGCAAAAAAAAAACAGGTTCTGATAAGAAAAAAAGTTGTTGGTCATTTTCAGACCCCATTTCATTGGTGACCATACCCCGAAACCTTTTTTTTTTTTTTTAGTAGGCTCATAATTTTGAGGAAGGCCGGTCCCCCTCTAACTAAAATTTTGCCTTTTACACGAGGATTCGTTTGGCAAGGGACTTATCCTTTGACCAGAGGACTTATGAATATGAGTTTTGAGTCGATCAGGAAAAAATTATACCTTTAAGGGCCCATTTCATTGGAGGGGGGCGTACCACCACGGTAATCTTTTATACTGAGTTCCCCTTGACCCAAAAGGCTGCCAGTTTTAAACTGATTAGGGATATCGAGTTTTTTGGCCCATTTCTGGACCCCCTGACACCCACCTCCATCCCAGGAAAATAGTTGGCTTTCTTAGGCCAGGAAACGATTCATGGAAGTTTCAAGCTAAACAGATAAAGTTTTTTGGACCATTTTCGGGTCCCATATATGGGGGAGGGTCAGGTTCTCCAGCTAAAAAAAATAGTTCGGGCCCTTTTTAAGGCCTATTTTTAGAAGATCCAAATTTTCGTTTTAATAATTTATTGTGTATTGGGATCCCCATAGCCAAAGAAAGAAGAAAGAAGGCAAGGAAGGGGGCTCGTCGCCTTTGATTACTTATGTGTCTTAAAAAAGATGCTAGGACCTTCTATTTCTAATCGAAAGGAGCCTCCTCGTAGTATCCTTGATCACCTACTCTATACGAAGTGGATGGGAAAACAATCCTTAGAAATCACAAGGCTCTTTGGTAAGGTGACACTAGAATTTTGCCTCTGCAAAAACAATGTCTAACGTAGTGATCCTGAAATATAATTTAGTTTTCCCTAATGATATCTGGTCTCCCATGCTCCAAGGAAGTAAATACTACTCAACAAATGTGATCATTGGATAAATATCCTTTTGAATTAAAATCAACTTGGTGGACTGTGAAAAAGTTCAGATCCATGGCTAATTGGAGAAAAAGCCAAGACAGATAGTCTGAGTGAGAAGCAAAGCTGACATAAGTCTTTTTCGGGATTGCGTAAAAATGATGTCATTTCACTTGTTGATAGATGTTATATAAATTCAATTTATTATTCAAATAAAAACATAACACAAACATCAATGACAACAAATACCCTAGAAGAGAACTTGTTGATAACCAAAAAAAAAAAAAAAAAAAAATTAAAGTGACACTGAAAAAAAATGAAAGAAGAATAAAACGTGGGTAATTAAAGCAAATTGGTTAAGAGTTGAAAGATTAAGTTATATTGTCAAGTTTTGTTACATTGCTGCACAGCGTGCAGAAACTTGTGGCTAGCTCAGCACTGGAGGGTATTTTGTTCCATTGAATAATAGATTTATAAATGGGAGATTGCTGGACAGCACTAGAAACACATTTAGGGATTATGAAGGCTCTATTGGATGAAAGTAGACAGCGGTCTTCCGAATTATGAATGTTATAATAGGTTAGTAGTTGAGGAGGAAGATTACTGTGGAAAGCAGAGTAAGCAAGCGATAAGTTTAGTTTTTGTATGATTTTATCTAGTGGAGCTATGCCAAAATCTGAGTACAAATCACGGGTTGGATATAGACGGGGAAGCCGAAAAACGGCTTTAATGGCACGGTTTTGGGCAAATTTGAGTTTTTTAGTAAAGGACCGGTTTTTATATCCCAAAACTGATCTGCAATAAGAAAAGTATGGGAAAATAAAGGAATAACAGAGGGTAACTAGGATGTCAGGAGGAAGAAAATAGTTCGCATGGTTAATCATAGCTACGTCTCTCAAAATTATTGCTGTGATGTAAGAAATATGATTAGAGAATGACAAGCATGAGTCAATAAATACACCAAGAAGCCTGGCAACCTCCACTTATGGGAGGATGTCGGATGAGTACTTGAGACCAAGAGCAGGTTGGATTACGTCTTGGTTTAGGGGGTTCTGAATAATACTACTTGACTTTGTTTTGCTATTAATGGTCATGTTATTCGTAAGGCACCACGCCTGAGCTCTGTTCAGAAGGACTTGGGCAGAGGTTATTGCCGATGGTAAATTGGTCCCAGTGATGAAGAAGTTGCTGTCATTAACAAATAGTACAGGATACACTGAAGGGCCCAGGTCCATAACAACATCATTGCTATATAGGAGAAATAAAATCGGGCCTAGAACGGAGCCTTGCGGGACACCCTGCGAATAGGTAAGGGCTGAGAGGATACTCCACCTAAGCTCACACTCTGTACCCTTCCAGATAGATAAGTCAAACCAAGAGTGGGGAACGCCACAAATACCGTAACTATATAATTTACTTATTAAAATTCTATAATTGACCGTATCAAGGACCGTAGAGAAATATAAAAATAAACCCAATGCAGTTTTTTAAAGTCGAGTTGTCAGCGTATGACCTCTGTAGCGTCAATTAGAGCATGAGAATTGGACATTTATGGCCGAAAGCCGTATTGGTGTGACGAAATCAAGGAAACAGCCCATCACACATCCTAGGGCAAAACTAACGTTGATAGGCGTGGACTAAGGGTAATGCAAATAGTCTATCAGTTCTATGGGGCATTCGAAGGCAATTACAGACCCCAAATAAAACTTTTTCTAAAATTTTAAACTGAAAAGGCCACAGCATTTTCTAGCTGATTTTCAAAATATACAAGTTTTCCACCCTTTCCAAGAAAAATATTCCAGTCCAGAGTTCAATATTCCTGTGGGTTGAGCGTTCTCCCAACTACTACTACTAATAATAATAATAATAATAACTCATCGCAGCACCAAGCCGGCTGAGGCCAACACAGCTACGCACGCTTGTCCTCCATCCCAATCTATTCAGAAGCCTCCCTCTTAACACTCTCTCAGGAAGTTCCCATTTCCCTTAAATCTTCCCTTATGACATCCTCCCATGCCGACCGAGGACGACCTACTTTCCGTTTAGACCTAGACGGTTGGCCGAAAAGGATAATCTTTGGCAATCTATCATCCTTCATTCGCAGAACGGGCGCTAGCCATCTCAACCTTTCTCTCATTATACCCGAAGAAAGAGGGATTGAACCACATTTTTCATACAGCATACTGTTTGAAATACGGTCAGCTCTCCCAACACCTACTTCTAAATTACACTTTTTAGCATACATATTAAATTATTTTTATATATATAAGCAAAAAATGATGCAGCCATGTGATTAGATCACATGTTCTGAAATATGTTCGATTCTTTGGGATTTTTAGACAGTTAAAGTTTATTTGTTTCCACTGAATTTTTTTTGTTAAATTCAGAATGTTAGCCAATTTTGCCATCACCCATCACTCTGGCGTATTGATTTTTTGAAATTACATTGTGCCTTGAAATACCAAAACTTCTCTACTTGGATTAATAGAAAATCCAGGAAAAAAGGAAACAAAATAAAAAAATAATTAAAAAAAAACTATCCCGAAATAAAACCTAATGTGCAAAATTCTTGAGTTGGAATAAACTTTTAAGGGAGGGGTACAATTTTGCTTTGGAAGGGGGAACAGTGGAAAAGGGGTTAGAAACATAGGGAAATTGTATAGTATAAAGTGAACTGGTTTTTATTTCCTACATTTCCTTTTTATATGACTAGACTATAATTCTGTAAGACAAACAAACTAATGCAACAACACAGATAGTTATTACCTAAAAAAAAGTAACTAAATATAAATATAACTAAATATAAATAAAATAATATATCTAAATATAACTAAAATATAAATATAACTAAATATATAAGTAGTGAATAAAAAAAAACAAAAAAAAAACAATATAATGCCATAGAAATTACCTTTTGACGTGAATGACTCAAGACTATTTAGTCGTCTCAGGACATCGGCAAGTGTTGCTCTAAGGCAAAGTATTTCATCGTTCTGTTCATGAACTTTTCGTTCCAGACCATGGACTCGCTCCTTAAGGGCTTCGTTTTCATGCTCAAGCATCTCATCTGTAAAAACCAGAAATTAATTTTTTTTTACTTATTTATTTATCGGAAGTCCATCGCAACATTATCTGCCACTGGTTAATTTCACCTGCTCAACCAGGTGATACATAACCGACCGCTGATTCGCCTCCTTCTTGCCATTTTTTTACAAATTAAATAAAAACCAAGTTTTTCCAAAAAAGCGTTGCATATAGAGAAATGAACATTACAACTGAGAACGAACGGAAATTACCCTATAATCTGTAAAAAAAAGTTGGATTTCAAACAATACTTTTTGCTGGAATATAAACCATTAAAAGAAATCCAATTTTTTTTTCTATGAAATTGTGATTCGTGAACATGTTCAATAGAAATTCAAATCAAATATTAGAATTTTAACAGATAAAAGCGGAAATTAATTGCCTTTTTGTGTTTAAAAAGATAATATAAAAATAAGGAAATATATATTTTACTTTGAAATGAGTTGAATTCACTTGTCTACAAAATGCAGACACAAAAATTTGAGTAAAAACATTACCTTTTTCTAAAACTTTTACGGGTGGTTTTTTATAATACCTTTTTTGTGAGTTTCTGTAGTTAGAAAATCTGTTAGGATCCTACCCTAATCTTAACAATACTAACGCTTAAAATTTGTTACCTTCCGAATTCAATTTTTTCTAATGAATAACGAAAATCCTTACGTTAGAGCAGCTCTCACTTTTGCGATGAACGCCATTTTTATAATGAGAACCAAAGAGGGTTACAAAAAAATTCTTCCCTGGATTTGCTATAAATTTGCTGCTAACGCTAAATAACCAAGTGAGCAAATTTATGAGAAGAACGAAAACGCCTGTAAATGTATTCAACTCCTTTATGTACACGTAAAGGGTCCAAGAGCTTCCCAAAACTAGGGAATGTTCCAGAGATTATTCCGTATATGAGGAGGGCTGCCCCTCCTCAACTCCTTACTCTTTACGTTAAATTTGTTTAGTGTTTTAAAATGTCTTCTTATTCCAATTCAACAGCCCTTGTGTTTCAGCAGTCGTTCTGAAAGAATCGGGAAAGCAAAGTAAATTTTTACATTTTTAATTAAATGTTTTATTTTACCGTGTTTAACGTTTCTTTGATCTTTTACTAAGAAAAAAAAATGAATACATTACTTTTCTCAATAATAATTATATTCGTCCCATATTAAAATTTGGACTTATCCGTCGATCTGCCCTCGTATGCCCTCGCAGATGAGGTCACACTCGGGCTATATTTTTATAGACACACTCGGCCTGTGTCTATTTTTTAGGAGTTAATATGAAATGAGACCATTTTTATGCTTATGACGGCTGACTTTTAATTTATTTTTGCTGATCTTTTAATTTTTATGTTATCTTAAGTATTATGTTGCCCGAGCAAGTTTTTGACAAATCGAAAACTCGCAGTTGTAAACACACTGATGTTGTGTTTTCTCACCTCTGCCTATTCTTTTGGAGTTAGGATTAACTTAACTGAGGCCTTTGCTCTTTTTTCTACTGTTGATTTTTAATTTGTCTCCAATCTCTTATTCTCTATATTATTTTAAGAATAAATTTATTATTCTTTCTTTCTACTATATTTTGCTTACTACAAGTACAAAATGAAGTATATGTCTGTTGTTAGGTTGTCGATAATTTCTTGTCGAGGTTAAACAGAATAAACCAGGATAAACCGTTATAACAATTCGTTCACTGAGATTTAGTATTTATATACTTTTTTGTCACTTGCTAAAACTCTTTAACCTTAACTCTCAAATACCATCAATCTTGTTTCAACCAAATTCCTCTTGAATAGGCAACGTCGGCTTAATTGGATAATATGTCTCACTTAGCTAATCAATGCTTTACTTGAAGTTTTACTGCTTCAAAACTTAAGGGCTGGGCACACGTAGCTGATTTCAGGAACTGATTTCCAAATCAGCGCCGATTTTAAAGAAAATTAAATAAAAAAAACAAGTTTTTTAAACTGAAAGTAAGGAGCGACATTAAAACTTAAAACGAACAGAAATTATTCCGTATATGAAAGGGCTGTCCCCTCCTCAACGCCTCGCTCTTTACGCTAAAGTTTTTTATTGTTTTAAAAAATAAAGTTGTGAGACAGAGTCAAACTTTAGCGTAAAGAGCGAGGCGTTGAGGAGGGGACAGCCCCTTTCATATACGGAATATTTTCTGTTCGTTTTAAGTTTTAATGTCGCTCCTTACTTTCAGTTTAAAAAACTTGTTTTTTTTTATTTAATTTCTGATCGTTTTTTAGTTAATGCAGCTTTTATTTGCATAAAAATTTTACTTTTCTTTTGCTAAATGGATGTCTTTACAAATTAACTTACGTAACTAACTTCTATATTTGTATATTTTTCTTCTGGCAAAAAATACAAAGTTGCAGAGTTTTGCAGATATGAGCTTGAAACCTATGTAATAGGGTTTTCTGATACGCTGAATCTGACGGTGTGATTTTTATTAAAATTCTTTCACTTGTAGGGGATGTTTCCCCCTCTTTAAAAATCGAGTAAATTTTCTCAGGCTCGTAGCCTTTGATGAGTAATACTAAACTTAATAAAATTTATATATTTAGAATCAGCATTATAAACACATTCTTTTGATACATTTATTGACATCAAAATTCCGTTTTTAAAAGTTTCGATTACTATTGAGCAGTATCGCTTGTTTTTATTGTTTTTTTTTATTACGTATATGTTATTACGTATATGAGGGGGTTCTCACCTTAGTCAATACCACGCTCTTTACGTTAAAAGTTAAAAAAAAATTTGATTAACAAACACCTGAATCACAAAGGCCGTTTAACTAGAATAGATTCCGGAGAACCCCCTGACATACGTTATAATTTCTGTTCGTTTTAAGTTCTAATATTCCTTCTTACATTTCAGTTGAAAAAACTTGTTTTTTTATTTAATTTCTGATCGTTTTTTAAATAATGCTTGGAAATCCGGCGCCCCCTTCATAGAAATGTCTCTTACCCCGAAGAAATATCCTCCACGGAAATATTCTCCAGAGTAACCCCCTCCTCTAGCCCCCCTCCAGAAAAAATCCTTCCTGAAAATGGTTGTATACTTCCCAATAACCAATAAATAATGCTAGCAAGTCCGGCGCCCCCTTCATGGCAATTTCCCTCCCCCCATGAAAACTTCCTTCATGAACAGATCATCCAACATAACCACCGACCCACCCGTCCCTCCCACTACCAGAAAAAAAACCTCCTGAAAACTTCTGTATACTTCCCAATAACCAATACTATATGTTAACATTGGGTAAAGTTCATAACTTTTAGCCCTCCCTCTGGGAACTTCGGGGATTAAGTCATCCTAAAAGACATATTTATCATATTTTCGACTATGCTGAACAAAATGGCTATCTCAAAATTTTGATCGGGTGACTTTGGGAAAAAAATAAGCGTGGGAGGGGGCCTAGTTGCCCTCCATTTTTTTTGGTCACTTAAAAGGGGCACTAGAAATTTTAATTTCCATTCCAATGAGCCCTCGCACGATATTCTAGGACCACTGGGTCGATACGATCACCCCTGGGGAAAAAAAAAAACAACAAACAAAAAAACAAAAAAACACGCATCCGTGATCTTTCTTCTTGCGAAAAATGGAAAATTCCACATTTTTGTAGATAGGAGCTTGAAACCTCAACAGTAGGGTTCTCTGATACGCTGAATATGATGGTGTTATTTTCATTTAGGTTCTATAACTTTTAGGGGGTGTTTCCCCCTTTTTTCGAAAATCAACCAATTTTTCTCAGGCGCGTAACTTTTGATGGGTATGACTAAACTTGATGAAAGTTATATATGTGAATTCAGCATTGAAATCTGATTCTTTTGATCTATCTATTGGTATCAAAAACCCGTTTTCTAGAGTTTCGGTTACCATTGAGCCGGGTCGCTCCTTACTTACAGTTCGTTACCACGAACTGTTTGATCGGCGTCGATTTGAGGCTGAAAAATTTTCAACAGATTTACAAAATCAGCGCTGATTTTCATCATGATCATCACCAAAAAATAGGGATACAAATAAATAGTCAGCCAGAGATATCTGTGGTGAAAGACCCGACTTCTGAGCTTGAGAATTAAACTGAGAACTAAGCTAGGATTAATCAAGTAACTATTAATAGACTCCAGTTGACTATTTGTGTCCATCATTTTTTGTTTTGAAAATTTTGCGCAATAAATTTTTCTTTCAACCAAATTTTTCTTACCGCTATCGTTTGTCTACTGATGCTGAAATCAGTTCCCGAAATCAGCTACGTGTGTCTAGCCCTTTAAAGGTTATATGCAGGTGAATTCGCGATGTGCAGGGTTGCCACGGTAAAAAGAATTTTTTAGCTACTCAGGACCCCCGAAGAGGTATTTTTGAGAAAAAATTGCTATATTGAAAAAAAGTATCGATTATATTGTTGCTATCCTTCGATGTTTTCTTTTATTCCAAAGTTTGTTCATGGTTTTGCCATGGTTTGTTTTTGTAGTTTAGGTAAAGTTGGAGGAGTTTACCAAGACCAGCCACGCCCGGACTCCTCCTGCTACGATTATTTGATGCAAAAACTATTCCTACTACGATACTTCCTTCACAGATTAAATTAACTAATTTGATTTATACAACTCGTTAACCAGTCTCAGAGCCGTTCCTAGGGTGGCACCCGGGGGACAATTTACAGCGCCACTCCCCCCTCCTCCCGACTCAAATATGAGCAAAAAAACTCCCAAATAATGAGATAAATTTGACCGAAGTGGGCGAATCCTCATCCACAGCGTCAGATTTGTGGGCACATTTCAAGAGCATAAATACGTGATATTTGCCTCAGCAGTGGTTGTATCGTTTTCAGTGTTTATGATGCAGGCAAAATAACACAAGAAACATATGATTGACAAGAAAAATCATATGATTGACGTCATATCCATGAGCAAAAAAAAATCAATTACAACATCCCCCCCCCCAGGAGCGAACGTACGGTTTTGTATATATGACGCATGCAACATTACAAAAGGAACATAGCTAAGTATAAAATACCAAGTGTAATTAGTCTATTTAGAACAGGCTTTAAGGCAGTTTTAAAATGCCTAGAGGAAAAATGAACAACCTAAACCGTCAAATGTGACAAAACCAATCCGAACAACTAAGGTAAAGGATGTTGAAAAAATTGTCTAAAGTAATTTTAAACGAAAATGAAGAACAAAGAAATATACAGTTAGAATACTTGCGTCAGCGACAATTACAACGAGTCAAAAACAAAAGTGAAGAACAAAGAAGTATCCGGTTCGAAGATAAGTGGCAGCAAGAATTAAAACGAGTCAAAAACAAAAGTGAAGAATAAAGAAATATGCGGTCAAAAGTTATGCTACAGCTAGAACAAAGAAATATGCGGTCAGAAGATAAGCGGCAGCGATAATTACAAGCGATCGAAAAAGTAATCGTAAAAATGCGCCAAAATTGAAGCTACTAAGAAAGATCTGGACTTTTAGAAGACAAGATACATTGAAAATCAGAACGATTCAAAAATGAAACTGAAGAAGAACCAAATATTACGTCAGAAGAACTTCGCCATCACAATCTTCAACACCAACAAAATTAGGCGCAACACCCAGTACAAACCTACAGAGATGTAACCTGGACAGCGAGAATCCAAACGTGTCAAAATTGAAAATGATAGCGATAATGATTGGGTTTGGGATTTTGACATAGATAAGGTCATCAATGCCTACCATAACTTTGTTAAAAAAAAACAATTTTCAGCGATATGTATTTCATTGTGACGAAAGATAAGCCGAGATGTAACGAAGCAAACAAATTGAAAATGATAGTGATGATAATGGGGTTTTAGATTTTTGACATGGATAAGGTTGTCAATACCTACCATATCTTTGAAAATCAAAAATATGGACTGGATAAATAGCTCGAAATAAAGGAAATTTTTGTCCCACCAATTGAACAATTAAAAGAAAAAAAGGTTCGACGATATGTCTTTCATAATCACAAAAGACAAGCCAAGGCAAAAGAAGAAGTTTTTGTACCACCACCCGAATAATTAAAAGAAACTAAGGTGGTCGTAAATGCCTTCCCTACCTTATAAAATCAAAAACCTGGACTAGATAGATCGTTGGAACAAAAAGAAATTTTTGTCCCACCACCTGAACAATTAAAAGAAACAAAGGGTCGGCAACACGTCTTTCTTAATGACAAAAGACAAGCCGAGGTAAAAAAAAAGAAGTTTTCGTCCCACCACCTGAACAATTAAAAGAAACAAAGCTTCGGCGATGTGTCTTTCATAATGAGAAAAAACAAGCCGAGGCAAAAGTTAAAGGTCCAATAAAAAAATATAATTTTACAAAGGCACCACTTCTAATATAAGGTCAATTTGGACGTAATGACATTAATAAAAGGCCAAAATTGTCTGCGTTTAGAAGACAAGCGACAGTAAGAATCTATATATAGAAGCCTGCCGAGTGCCCCGTACCTATGTTAAAAAAATGAAGGTTCGGCGATATGTTTGCCATAATGACGAAAGATAAGCCGAGGTGTAACGAACCAAACAAATTGAAAATGATAACGATGATGATCGGGTTTGGGATTTTGACAAGTTTAAGGTCATCAATACCTACCATACTTTTGAAAATTAAAAATATGGACTGGATAAATCGTTGGAAGAAAAAGAAGTTTTTGTCCCACCACCTCAACAATTAAAAGAAACAAAGGTTCGGCAATATGTCTTTCATAATGACAAAAGTTAAGCCATGGCAAAAGAAGAAATTTTTGTCCCACCACCTGAACGATAGAAAGTGACAAAGGTGGCCGTCAATGTCTTCCATATCTTGTAAAATCAAACACCTGGACTATATAAACAGTTGGAAGAAAAAGCAATTTTTGTCCCACCACCTGAACAATTGAAAGAAACAAAGGCTCTGTGATATGTCGTTCATAATGACAAAAGACAAGCCGAGAAAAACTTCGAAGTTAGAAAAATATGTAATTTTACAAAGGCAACACTTTTAATTTAAGATCCATTTGGACGTCACGACATCAAGAAAAGGCTCAAATTGTCTCCGTTTAGAAGACAATCTTGAACATGCAATATAGTTAAACACCGTAAGAAAATTTATTTCGTGAAACTTGATTTATCATGATATGCTAGTAGGTTAACTTAAACTAACCTACACAAGCCAGGTTAGTTTAAGTTAGGTTATATGACATGATACCTTACCTAACTTAACCTAACCTAGGCTGTGTAGGTTAGGTTAACCTACTAGCATATCATGATAAACTAAGTTTCACGAACAAAAATCAGTAAACATCAAGTTCCATGTAGAATATCAGTTTCGTTATGCGTCATGTGTTTTTGTCCATAAAAGATCTTGTCAGGAGAAAAATCAATGCACAAGTTTCACGAAGAGAAAAAACAACATGCAACATGTCTCGCGAAAAAAATCATCATGCTCACGAACAAAAATCAGCATGCACCAAGTTCCATGAACAAAATCAGATCGTAAGGGGAAAAAAGGGGAACCCCCCCCCCTCCATGTCCTATTTTTCTCAAACCCATCCGATAAAAACTTTGAGATATCCATTTTTTTCAAAATGGTTCAAAGATCATATAACGTAAACTCCGGGGTCGACACAATCCTTCACTGCCCGGGGTAGAAGCTGTAAGTTATGCCCAAGGGGCATATATAGCTGTTATGGAAGGGATACTCGTATACGCTTCAGATAGGGCTCATTTGATTGGAAATTGGAAGTTCTAGTTCAGTTTTAAAGAGTCGGTCAGAGGGCAACTATCCCCCCACGCCCTTTTACCCCCAAATGAATCCGATAAAAATTTTGAGATAGCCATTTTGTTAAAAATAGTTCAAAGGTCAGATAACAAAACTCCGGTGTCGGCACAACCCCCCCCCCATCCCCCTCCAGGATCCGGGGGCAGATGTTGCAAGTTATGCCCTGGGGGCATATTTGGTTCTTATGGAAGGGATGCTGGTATAAACTTCAGAGAGGGTTCATATTAATGGAAATTGAAAGTTCTCGTCAATTTTTAAAAGTCACAAGAGATTGGAGGGTAACTAGCCCCCCTCCCACGCCCTTTTCCCTAAACCCATCCGATACAAATTTTGAGATATCTATTTTTTAAATAGTTCAAAGGTCAGATAACAAAAACTCCGGCGTCGACATTGACTTTTTCTCATCACGAATCTGATTTTGTTCATGGAACTTGTTGCAACCTCATATTTTTGTTCGTGGAACTTGTAGAATGATTTTTTTTTGTCGTGGAACTTGTAGCATGATGTTTTTTTTCGTGAGACATGTTGCACGTGTTTTTTTCTCCTCGCAAAACTGCTTTTCCTCGTGTTGAGCTTGTCGTGTACTGATTTTTATTCGTGAAACTTGATTTATCATGATATGCTAGTAGGTTAACTTAAACTAACCTACACAAGCCAGGTTAGTTTAAGTTAGGTTATATGACATGATACCTTACCTAACTTAACCTAACCTAGGCTGTGTAGGTTAGGTTAACCTACTAGCATATCATGATAAACTAAGTTTCACGAACAAAAATCAGTAAACATCAAGTTCCATGTAGAATATCAGTTTCGTTATGCGTCATGTGTTTTTGTCCATAAAAGATCTTGTCAGGAGAAAAATCAATGCACAAGTTTCACGAAGAGAAAAAACAACATGCAACATGTCTCGCGAAAAAAATCATCATGCTCACGAACAAAAATCAGCATGCACCAAGTTCCATGAACAAAATCAGATCGTAAGGGAAAAAATCAATGTATAAATTTTAGGAATAGAAAAATTAGCATTCAACAAGTTTCACCAAAAAAAAAAATCAGCATGCAACACGTTCCACAAACAACAGATCAGCCCGCAACAACTATCATAGGCAGCGCAATCGCGCTGCCTAAGTAAAGAACAATGTTGGCATATTGTATTATCTTTTTTTGTTTTCTTCCATATCAGAGCACTTCGTATCGAAGGAGTTGTGTAGAAACTTCGAAAAGGGCTCATTCGATTGGAAATTGTAATAGCTAGTGCCCTTTTTAATAGTCGAAAGTGATTGGAAGGCAACTAAAACCCCTTCGACGTCCACCATTTCACCAAAAATATCCAATCAAAATTTTGAGATAGCCATTTTGTTAAGCGTAGTTGATTTCCAGATAGAATTATGTTTCTGAGGAGAACACTCCCCCACCGCCTTTAGGACAAGGGTTGTTAGTTATGCCCTGGGGGATATCAAAACCCCTCTCACGCCCACCCTTTTCCCCAAACACGTCCATTCAAATTTTGAAATAGACAGTTTTTTCAACGTAGTGAAAGTTCTGGAAATTAGGTATGTGAGGATGACAAACCCTCACAGCCCTCAGGGCAAGGGTTGTAAGTTACGCTCTGGGGGCATATAAGGTTTTTATAGAAAGATTTGTCGTGGAAACTTTAATAAGGATTCATTGGATCTAAAATTGAAATGGCTATTGCCCTTTTTAATAGTCAAAATTGATTGGAAGGCAACTAAAACCCCTTTCACGCCCACCATTTCCCCAAACACATCCAATAAAAATTTTGAGAAACTTGAAAAAGAGGTCATACGATAGGAAATTAAAAGTGCTAGTGCCCTTTTTAATAGTCGAAAGTAATTTAAGGCACCCCGATGCCTTCCCAAGGCCAGAACTTAGTTTCCACTTTACTGAAAAAAACATACAAATGAATGTGCATTGTCATTTTAGTATATATTTACTGATATTTAGTAATCAAAAAGTTAATATTATTTGATTTATTAAAGTGATAAAAATAAAAACACTTATAATTTTTCAGTAAAGTACAAATTATATTCTGGCCTTGGGAAGGCATCGAGGTTTTGAGCCCAACTCATAATAATTTCTGCTTGTTTTGAGTTTGACTCGGTTATTTGTTGTAATTTCTGTTCTTTTTGGGTTTCATTTATTTATCGATGCTGATTTGTGGTAGTTTCACGCTTGGTAGATTATTTGATTTTATGTTTGCTAATTTTTGGTTTAAAAAAATCCTTTACTTTTCTTCGAAAAACTTATTTTGTGGAAAAAGTTTTTTTTAATCAAACATGAAACAAAAATAAGTTTCACGATGATAAAAATCAATGTATAACTTTTACATTGAGAAAAATCAATGTACAAGTTCCATGAACAAAATCAGCATGCAATAAGTTCCATGAACATAATCAGATTCGTGAGGAGAAAAAAATTCAATGTAAACGTTTCACGAACGGGAAAATTAGCAATCAACAAATTTCACTAACAATAATCAGCGTGCAACACGTTCCACGAACAAATGATCAGCATACAACAAGTACCATGAAGAAAATAAAGTTTCAAGATGAGAATAATCAATGTATAACTATTGCGATGAGATCAATGTCCAAGTTTCACGACAAAAATTACCATGTGACATGTTTCACGGACAAAAAATCAGTATGCAACAGGTTCCACGAACAAAAAAAAACAGCACGCAAGAAGTTCCATGAAGAAAATTAGTTTCACAAGGAAAAAAATCAATGTACGTGTCTCACGAAGAGAAAAAATCAACATGTAACACGTTTCACGAAAAAAACAACATTCAAAATGTTTCACGAACAAAAATCAGAATGCAAAAACTTCCTTGAATAAAATCAGTTTCATCAGGAGAAAAAAAATCAATGTACGAGTTATACGAGGGGAAAAATCAACATGCAACAAGTTTCACGAACTAAAAAATCAGGATGCAACAAGTTCCACGAACAAAAATATATATGCATTAAGTTTCATGATTTGAATCGGTTTCACGAGGAGAACAATCAATGTATCACTTTCGCCAAAAGAAAAATTAACATGTGACAAGTTTTACGAACAAAAAAGCAGCACGCTACACGCTCTACGAAGAACAAAAAATCAGCATGCAATAAGTTCCTTAAGTAAAATCAGTTTCACGAGGCAAAAAATCAATGTACGATTTTCACAAAGAAAAAAATCAACATGCGACAAGTTACATTAGTAAAAATCGGCACTCAACAAGTTCCACAATCATAAATCAGCACGCGGCAATTTCCATGAAGAAATTCAGTTTCACGAGGGAAAAAAATTCAATGTACAAATTTCAAGAAGAGAAAAATCGATGTAACATGTTTCACGGACAAAAATCCCCATGCAAGAAGTTCCAAGAATAAAAAATCAGCACGAGCGAAGATCCATGAAGAAAATCTACTTCAGGAGGAGACAAAATCAATGTACAAGCTTCACGAAGACAAAAATCAACGTGTAACAAGTTTCACTGACAATAATCAGCACGAAAGTTCCAGGAACCAAAAATCAGCATGCAACAAGTTCCATGAACAAAATTAGTTTTGCGAGGAGAAAAATTAATGTACAAGTTTCACGAAGAAAAAAAAAATCAACATGTAACAAGTTTCACGAACAAAAAAAAGCAGGCAACAACTTCCAGGACGAAAAATAAACACGTAATATTTTCTTTGAAACAAAATCAGATTCATGAGGAGAAAAATCAATGTACAAGTTTCACGAAGAGAAAAAGCAACATGCAACAAGTTTCGCGGACAAAAATCAGTATGCAAAAAGTTCCACGAGCAAAAATCAGCCTGCGACAAGTTCCTGGAACAAAATCAGTTGCACGAAGAGAAAAATTAATGTACAAGTTTCGCGAAGAGAAAAAATCAACATGTATGAAGTATCAGGAACAAAAATCAGCACGCAGTTCCGCGAATAAAAATCAGGGCGACAAGTTGCACGAACCAAATAAGTTTCACGACGAGAGATTAATGTACAGGTTTCGTGAAGAGAAAAATCAACATGCAACAAGTTTCATGGACAAAAATCAGCATGCAACAAGTTCCGTGAATGAAATCAGCACACAACAAGTTTCATCAACAATATCAGTTTCAGGAAGAGAAAAATCAATGTAAATGCTTCACGAAGAGAAAAATCAGCATACAACAAGTTTCACGAACAAAAATTAGCACACAAGTTTCAAAAACAAAAAACAGCATACAACAAGTTTCTTGGACAACATCAGTTTTACGAAAAGAAAAATCAATGTACAAATATCACGAAGGGTAAAAAAACAACATCCAAAGAGTTTCGCGAAAAAAAGAAAAATCACCACGCAACAAGTTTCATAAACAAAATCAGCATGCAACAAGTTCCATGAACAAAATTAGTTTCGTGAGAAGAAAAATTAATGTACAAGTTTCATGAAGAGAAAAATCAACATGTAACAAGTTTCAAGAACAAAAAAAGCATGCAACAAGTTCCACGAACAAAAATCAGCATGCGACAAGTTCCATGAACAAAATCAGTTTCACGACGAGAAAAATCAATGTACAAGTTTCACGAAGAGAAAAAGCAACATGCAACAAGTTTCGCGGACAAAAATCAGTATGCAAAAAGTTCCACGAGCAAAAATCAGCTTGCAACACGTATCATGAACAAAATCAGTTTTACGAAGAGAAAATTAACATAAAACGAGTTTAACGAACAAAAATCAGCACTCAACAAGTTCCATGAACGAAATTCGTTTCATGAGGAGAAAGTTTCACGAATAGAAAAATCAGCATGCAACAAATTCCATGATAAAATCAGTTTCGCGAGGAGAAAAATCAATGTACAAAATTCAAGAAGAAAAAATCAGCATGCAACAAGTTTCATGAACAAAAACTTAGCATGTGACAAGTTCCCCGAACAATGCTTGGATTTCGGTTGAATTGCTTGCTAGGATCCTCCGATGGTTAGCTTAGAGCCCCCTCTGTTGGAAATGGTCGCTAGGGCCCGGTTGAATTGGATGCTTGGGTTCTCCGGTGGTCGGGGACCCCGTTAGAATTGCTCGCTGGATGTTGCATTGGAATTGCTTGCTAGGGGCCCCAGTTGAATTGGATGCTCGGGCTCCGTTTAAATGGTTGCTAGGGTCCTCCGATGGTTAGGTTAGGGAGGGGTGATGAGTGGGGGATGCAACGTGGATGCCGGAGGAAAGACGTGTAAAGCTGTTATGGTTTGGAGTGTTTTGTAGAGCATTATGATAGGCTTGGCTTGCAAAAAACTTCAATCACCTGATTGAAGCATAATTTTTAACAAGAAATGTCTAAAAAATTTCTTAGGAATGATGAAGAGGGCGTCGGAAGGTTCAGAAGTACAGTAATATCGTGGCACTGTGGCGTGCATTGCTTGGAATAGAACCTTCTAGCAATGAAATGCCGAGTTCCTGCTGTTCAAATAAAAACTTAATTTAAGTTCATGATGTTATTTTCGGGTTGAAAATGTCCTAGGGGTGATGATTAGGGGTGCCACGCGGAAGCCGGAGGGGCAGGCATGTAAAGCTGTGATGGTGTGGTGTTTTGTGGAGACATTATGATAGGCTTGGCTTGCAAAAACGTGAATCACCGGACTGAAGCATAATTTTTAACGAGAAATGCCTGAAAATGTCTAAGGAATGATGAAGGGGGTGTCAGAGGGATCCGCAGAGCAGTAATAGTGTAGCACTGTGGCGTTAATTGCTTAGAGTATCACGTTCATAGCGACGAAAACCACACTGCCTTTCCATCATAAACAATAAGCAGAACAATAGGGAAATTTTATACAGTGGAACGCAACTTGAAATGAATATTTCGACCCTATATCTAAGGGTCGTTCTCAGCAAAACAAATGAAGAAAAAAACAATATAAAAGAAATTCGAATTAAAATTCAATCCTTAAAACTAAAAAAAAATTCGAAACAGCCCTAGCATCATTACTTCAAGGAAGTTTAACCAGGACTGGTACACTAAGCGAAGTGAAAAAATGCAATTCATTCAAATGGAACAAGAAACAATTACAGACAAGCTCTTAAAGCTAATCTTGCCTTTTTGGCTGCCAGCCTACAAGGTCTATCCGTAACAGGTTGAGTGAAATTGTTTACTTGTTTTTTAATATAATTAGTTAAATCATTTCTAATTAAATTTCTATATAAGACATTAAGCGAATATTTCCCCAAATCCCTATCTAAACAAATATTGCTATTTTTTTTATTTTAATTTCAATTGCATCTCGATCAACCTGTTTTATGCCTAAATCATTGCTAATAAGGCAAGTTTCTTCAAAAAGCGTTTTATGACTAGGGTTATCATAAATATGACTGCTTAAAGCAGAATCAAAAGAAATATTGCTACAATTAGAATTTAAAGCGATAGTTTTCATCTTTGTGTTGTTGTAGGCGTTTTTCTAAATTTTGATGGGTTCTACCAATATTAAGGTGGCCACAGTCACATGGTGTTTGAAAAACCCCTCTTTGGCGAGTACCTGGGGTTATATCTTTACCAGAGTTTAGGAGATTCTTGATTTTGAAATTTTTGAAATTACTGGTAAATACTAAATAAAAATATTTTTTGTGCCAACTTTTTTTAAACTTGTAGTGACTTTTAGAATATATCGAAGGTAAATTATATTTGAGGGCTTGGTGGGAACTTCAAATGGTAAATGACCCTTGATTTTAGGGGAGTATCTTGCCAATCTTCGGCTAATTGTATTGTTTATAAAGACAATAGGATAACCGTTTCCAAAAAGTATGTCTGAAATAAAATTTAGTTCATCTGTGATGTGAGATTCAGAGCAAATGTTGAGGACACAATCGACAAGAGAGGTAAAAACAGCTCTTTTAATTTGTGGGGTGATTGGATTTAACATGTAGTTATCTGTTGTTTTGTGTGGGTTTCCTGTACATTGTAAAATCCAGTTTATCAATGCTACGAATAATCAATACATCCAGAAACGGTAATTCATTTGAATTTTTTAATGATGCTAGGGCTGTTTTGAAATTTTTTTTTAGTTTGAAAGATTGAATTTTAATCTGAGTTGCTTTTATATTTTTTTTTCATTTGTTTTGCTAAGGACAGCAAAACAAACCCTAGGATATAGGGTCGAAATATTCATTTAAAGTTCAGTTCCACTGTGTTATATAACAAATTTCCCTATTGTTCTACTTATTGTTTATAGTATCACGTTGTAGCAAGGAAATGCCGAGTTCCCCCTGTTCATAAATAAAAACAGTGTTTAATTTAGATTCATGAGGTTATTTTTGGTGGGAAAAGGTTGAAAATGTCCTAAGGGTTATGAGTGGCGATTGCCACGTGGATGCCGAAGGGCAGGCGCGTAATGCCATGGTGATGTGGAGTGTTTTGTGGAGCATTATAATAGGTCTTGCTTGCAAAAACTTGAATCACCGGATTGAATGTGTAATTTTTAACAAGAGATGTCTGAAAATGTCTTCTAGGGGATGATGTGACGTCAGAGGGTGCCGCAGAAGCAGTAATAGTGTGGTAGTGTGGGTGAATTGCTTGGAGTATCACGTTCTAGCAATGAAATGCCGAGTCTCGCTGTTCAAATAATCAAAATAAGTTAATTTACATTCAGAAGTTTATTTTCGGTGGCAAAAGTTGAAAATGTCGCAGGGGTGATGAGGAGGGGGCATGTGGATGACAGGAACAGGCGCGTAATGCCATGGTGGTGTGGGGGTGTTTTGTGGAGCATCATGAAAGGCTTGGCTTGCGAAAACTTGAATCAAAGGGTTGAAGCACAATTTAAAAAGAAATGTCTGAAAATGTCTTGGAGGTGATGATGTGATGTCGGACGGTGTCGTAGAGCAATGATAGCTTGACAGTGTAGCGTGAATTGCTCGGAGTATCACGTTCTAGCAATGAAATGCCCAAGTCCCGTTGTTCAAATAATAAAAAGTATTTAATTTAGATTCAGAAGCTTATTTACGGTGGGAAAAAGTAGAAAATGTCCCAGGGGTAATGAGGGGGGATGCCACGCGATGGCGGGGGCAGGCCCGTAATGCCATGGTGGTGTGGGGATGCACTGTTGAACATCATGAAAGGCTTGGCTTGTGAAAACTGGAATCAATGGGTTGAAGCATAATTTTTAACAAGAAATGTCTGAAAAATGTCTTGGTGGGGTGTGATGAGAAAATATTATTCAAATGTGCATATTGCAAATTTTCTTCTTTATAAGCCTTTTTATAACCTTTTTCTCATGTTTGTAGTATGTTTAAGAGCTTTTTCGGTGTTTTAATAATGTTGTAAATTTGTTTTTATTAATAAATTTGTATGTACAAAGGTCTGTGTTTTTTAGATTTATTGTTTAGGACGAATATTCAATTCCTAATCGTTTAGACAATTTAAGCATCTTGTAGTCCCCTCTCGCCTTTATTACTAAATGACCGGGTGATAACTCATTTCTAGAAATAAAATTTTCCCTCCACGAGTTTTGCTTCATCCATATTACATTGATAAAGATTACTGTCACGGAATATTGATGAAATCCTGTGGGTGTGTCTTGTGACGTGACGAGAATCTCAGGTGTCGTGGAAACAGGGCATGTTATGGAACTTTATGGGAATCTTGTATGGGTGTTGTGGAAACATGGCATGCGCTTGAAACAGGGACCGGTTGTATTCCGGGGGTACTGACCGGTTGAAAACAGGGGCTGCGGTGGGAATCTGCTAGGGGTGTCTTTAAAACAGGGCATTTCATGGGAATCCTGGTACCTGTGTCTGAATTGAGACAAAATTAAATGGCTGCCTGATATATATCAAAATATTAAGCCAATATAGGTTTTAAGGAGAATCTTGGAGTAAAGGAGCCCCTGACTGTTTTTATAGTGGAAATGTAGGTTTTTTAAAGAGAAATCTTGGGGTAATGGATCCTTCACATGTTTTTAAATTGAAATGTAGGTTTTTAATTGCAACTGTAGGTTTTTTCTAAAACTGAAACAAGATTGCGTCATCCATTTTACACCGGGTCACGGAAACAGGGCATGCGCTTGACACAGTGCGTATCTTTAAAACTGGGCATATCTTTAAAACAGGGCATGTTGTGGAAGTGCCTAGATGGATACTACTGTTATGAACTTTGCCCAATGTTTACATACAGTATTGGTTATTGGGAAATATTCAGACGTTTTCAGGGGAAATTTTTCTGGTAGTTGAGGGGGGTCGAGGGTTACGTGGGAGAATCTTTCCATGGAGAAAGTTTTCTGGGGGAAGGGACACTGCTATTAAGAAAGCGCCAAATTTCCCAGCATCATTTAAAAAAGGTAGGAAATTGAATTTAAAAAAAAGGGTTTTTTAACTGAAAGTAAGAAGCGATATTAAAACTTAAAGCGAACAGAAATTATTCCGTATATGAAAGGGGCTATCCCCTCCTCAAAGCTTCGCTCTTTACGCTAAAGTTTTTTATTGTTTTAAAACACTGATTTGTGAGAAAGTTAAACTTTAGCGTAAAGAGCGAGGCGTTGAGGAGGGGACAGCCCCTTTCATATACGGAATAATTTCTGTTAGTTTTAAGTTTTAATGTCACTCCTAACTTTCAGTTTTTAAAAAAATGTTTTTTATTTAATTTTTTAAATAACAATCTAAAGTTTCTTAAAAATAGGGAAATTTCTTTTTTTTTAATGACTAAATCATAAAGGTTAGTTTAATGATTAAGGTTCATGTTTTCTGTAAAAGATGCGATTTTTTCAACAAGCCTTAAGCTGTAAGTTGAACTGAAAGGACCAGATATTTGGGTCGGTCGAAAACAGGATCAGCCACTTTGTGGCATGTTTGAAACAGGTTTTTGTGTGGCATGGCCGCATAGAAACAAAAATGAATTCTTGTCGAAAAGGGGCATGTTTAAGAGCTGACGTCACAAGACTTGTTTTGTTTCTTAAGCTAATACGAAGGTGATGATATACCGATTCTAAACAAAACACAACTCTATTGAAATGTGGCATGTATAGGCATCACGTCAAAAAACTGGTTTTTATCACAAAAGCTGAATGTCTCTTGTTTTGGCTTTTGCCAAGGATACAAAGATATATCGATCGTATATATGGGTCTGCTAATTGCGAGTTATAGAGTTTGTGCTTAGAATAGAATATGGCATATGAGAAGCAAATCTCTTATTCTCTTAACCCAAATCTCTTAACCCAAAAAATATATCAAACAGTTTGTGGTAACAAACTGTAAGTAAGGAGCGACCCGGCTCAATTATAACCGAAACTTTAAAAAACAGATTTTTGATACCAATAGATACATCAAAAGAATACAATTTTAATTCTGATTTCAAGTATATAAGTTTCATCAAGTTTAGTTTTACCCATCAAAAGTTAAGCGTCTGAGAAAATTTGGCTGATTTTTGAAAAAAGGGAGAAAGACCCCTAAAAGCTATAGAAGCTTAATAAAAATCACAACATCATATTCAGCGTATCAGAAACCCTACTGTAGAGGTTTCAAGCACCTATCTACAAAAATATGGAATTTTGCATTTTTTGCCAGAAGAAAGATCACGGATGCGTGTTTATTTTTATTATATTTTATTTTTTTCCCAGGGGTGATCGTATCGACCCATTGGTCCTAGAATATCATGGGAGGGCTCATTGGAACAGAAATTAAAAGTTCTAGTAACCTCTTAAGTGACAAAAAAATGGAGGGCAACTAGGCCCCCTCCCAGGCTCATTTTTCCCCAAAGTCACCTGATCAAAATTTTGAGATAGTCATTTTGTTCAGCATTGTCAACAATATGATAACTATGTCTTTTAGGATGACTTAATCCCCCAGAATCCCTGGGGAGAGGGATGAAAGTTATGAAATTTATCAAATGTTAATATATAGTATTGGTTATTGGTAAGTATAAATACGTTTTCAGGGGGATTTTTTCGGGTACGTGGGAAGGGGGGAGGGTCGGGGGTTATATTGGCGGATATTTCCATGAAGTAAGTTTTCATTGGGGAAGGGACAGTGCTCTGTGGGGTGTGCCGCATTTCCAAGCATTATTAAAGAAAAAGGTCAGAAATTATATTTTAAAAAAAACAAGTTTTTTAACTGAAAATGGGGAGCACCATCAATACTTAAAACAGTCATAAAATATTACGTATATGATTGGGTTCAAATCCTTGTCAATGCTTCGCTCTTCAAGCCAAAGAATTTTTAGTACTTTCATAAGAGCTATTTATTCTAATTAACGGCCTTGGAGATAAAGGAGTCATTTTTAAAGAATTTGAACAAAATTTGAACTTTAGCTTAAAGAGCAAGGTCTTGACTAGGGGGCAAACCCCCTAATATACATATTAAAAATCAATGTATACAGAATTTCGTTACGTAAGTTAATTCGTAAGTTATATATATTTATTACTAATCAAAACGTTCTTAAATAAAATCAAAAAATTTTTTAAAAAGAAGTTTAATTAAAGAAAGTAAATTAATATGAACTTTTTTTTTTATTATTCATGTACGTCGAGCAAAAATCAACACCTCCATTAATTAAAAAACTTTCAAAAATTAAATAAAAAAAAACAAGTTTTTTTAACTGAAAGTAAGGAACAATGTTAAACCTTAAAACGAACAAAAATTATTCCGTATATGAAAGGGGCTGTGCCCTCCTCAACGCCTCGCTCTTCACGCTAAAGTTTGACTTTCTCACAACTCTTTTTTTTAAACAATAAAAACTTTAGCGTAAAGAGCGAGGCGTTGAGGAGGGCACAGCCCTTTCATATACGGAATAATTTCTGTTCGTTTTAAGTTTTAATGTCGCTCCTTACTTTCAGTTTAAAAAACTTGTTTTTTTTTATTTAATTTCTGATCGTTTTTTAGTTAATGCAGCTTTTATTTTGGCTCGCCGGCATTGAATAAGTAAGCAAAATTTGCATAAGAAATTTACTTTTCTTTTGCTAAATGGCTCTCTAAATTTGGTTCTGACGTAATTTACAAATTAATTTACGTAACGAACTTCTATATTCGTATATTTTTCTTCTGGCAAAAAATACACAGTTGCGGATTTTTGCAGATATGAGCTTGAAACCTATGTTATAGGTTTTTTTGACATGCTGAATCTGACGGTGTGATTTTCATCCAATTGTTTTTAATTTTAGGAGATATTTCCCCCCTCTGTGGAAAATCAGGTAAATTTTCTCAGGCTAGTAGCCTTTGGTGAGTAATACTAAACTTAATAAAATTCATATATTTACAATCAGCAGTATAAGCCCATTCTATTGATACATTTATTGACATCAAAGTTCCGTTTTTAAAAGTTTCGATTACTATTGAGCCGTATCGCTTGTTTTTTTTATTGTTTTTTTTTTATTACGTATATGATGGGGTTCTCCCCTTAGTCAATATCACGCTCTTTACGTTAAAAGTTAAAAATATTTTCAGTTCACACACCCCTGAATCACAAAGGCCGTTTAATTAGAATAGATAGCCCATCCTCCAGCCCCCCCCACCAGAAAAAAATTCTTCCTGAAAATGTCTGTATACTTCCCAATAACCAATACAATATGTAAGCAATGGGCAAAGTTCATAACTTGCAGCCCTTCCCCTGGGAACTGTGGGGGATTAATTCATCGTAAAAGACATATTTATTAGATTTTCTACTATGCTGGACAAAATGGCTATCTCAAAATTTTGATTGGGTGACTTTGAGAAAAAAATGAGCGTGGGAGGGGGCCTAGCTGCCTTCCCATTTTTTTGGTCACTTAAAAAGGGCACTAGAACTTTTAATTTCCGTTCCAATGAGCCCTCTTACGATATTCTAGGACCACTGGGTCAATACGATTACCCCTGGGGAAAAAAACAAATAGACACGCACCCGTGATCTTTCTTCTGGCAAAATATGCAAAATTCCACATTTTTGTAGATAGGAGCTTGAAACCTTTACAGTAGGGTTTTCTGATACGCTAAATATGATTGTGTGAATGTCATTAAGGTTCAATTACTTCTAGGGGGTCTTTCTCTTTTTTTTAAAAAATCAGCCAAATTTTCTCAGGCGCTTAACTTTTGATGAGTACTATTAAACTTGATGAAACTTATATATTTGAAATCAAATTTCAAATCTGATTCTTTTGATGTATCTATTGGTACCAAATTCCCTTTTTTAGAGTTTCGGTTACCATTGAGCCGGGTCGCTCCTTACTTACAGTTCGTTACCACGAACTGTTTGAAAAGCAAGTTATTTAAAAATACTTCAAATTCAACAGCCCTTGTGTTCTATGACTCATTCTTAAAGGAACGAGTCATAGAACGATAACAAAAACTGACTAGCTTAAAGAGCAAGGGTTGAGAAAGGAGCCGCTCCACTCATATTTAAAATGGCTCTTGTTTCTCTTAAGCTTAAAACTTGGTTTCATAAATGGAATTTCTGATTGTTTTTCAAATTTTGACAAGAAATCCTTTCCTGCTTTCTGTGTAGAATTTGGCTCAGAAATTTCCCTGAATCTTACCATGAAAAATTATTCCCCCGGAAGGGCTTTATACCACTCAAGGACCCCCTTCCCACCAAAAAATACCACTTCCCATTATAGTTTTTTTTCCTATTCTGCAATGAGAAATACTATATGTGAACGGTGGGCAAACTGCGTAACTTGTAGTTCCTTCTTCTTGGACTATAAGGGATCATTTCCTCCCCAAAGATAAATTATTGGACCTTTCTACTGTTTAAATCAAATTAATAATGCCAAATTTTGATATGTCATTATATGGGTAAAAAGAGGCGTGGAACAATTGCTAGCGACCCTCCAATCTTTGGTTATTCTCAAAGGTCAGTAATATCTGTTATTCACGATCAAATAAGCCCTCTTCTAATCTTCTAGGTTTGGTTTGCTACAATTGGGCATGGGGAACGAAACATATAAAACCGTATCTCTTCAAGGAAAAAGTACAAAATTCAAGATTTTAGATAGAAAATAGTAGTTAAAACTTCAACACTTAGGCTCTCTAATCAGAAAATAATAAAATGAAAAATAAAATCAAAACAGGTGAGAAAACAAGGATTTTGTCAGCCAGTGGCAAACCATGATGACGAAGAAACAAGCAAATATTTCTACAAGGACCTCCCTCAAGCTGTCCTCAGTGCTAAAAAAAAAAAAAAGAAGAAAAAAAACAACAAAGATTTAACCTTTCGAAGTTTACCCGACAACGACAAAACAGAGACTCAAAGTGTCTATGGATTTGACAGTGGAAGAAGACACAACCATGTATTTTATAAAATAATCTCTTATTTTAAATAAAGTATTTATCGATTCAATGTTTCTTGTAATTTTTTTTATATATGAATGAATACTAGATAGGAATGACACAAAAGGCTAAGTAGAAACAGATATGAAGGTATAGAGTGAAAGGATATAAGGATAAAACAATAGCTCCAGAGGGAGCTATTTAGAGGGTTAGAATCACCCTTTTCCAGTGAACATGGCCATTTAAATCCGTTTTAACAAGAGTCCCACTTGATATGAAACCAGTGATAAACAAAATTTCTTATTTGAACGAAAACCATCAAAAATTTTTAACTAAATGTTTTATACAATCTCCTTCCAAAAAATATAATTTATACATAAAGGAAACAAATATATTTACAAATAAAATGTCTACTTTTATTTTTGTACATTCTACAACTTAGAAGTAGTTATTTATAAATCATAAGTTGAAAAGACATCAATTTTTTAAAAAGGGGTTTATCTCTCACTGCCATCTTTATTTCAAAGTACTTACTCTACCACTGAATTCCAGCAGACCCTTAATTATTCAATGCAAATGAACTTTTGCCATTGGTCTCATATTAACTTACAGAGCAAAAAAAATTTTTTTGAAATTATGCCTATACGTGACACATTTCGATAGAGTCGTGGGTTTTTTTAGAATTGGCATGTCATCACCTTCGTATTAGCTTAAGAAACAAAACAAGTCTTGTGACGTCAGCTCTTAAACATGCCCCTTTTCGACAAGAATTCATTTTTGTTTCTATGCGGCCATGCCACACAAAAACCTGTTTCAAACATGCCACAAAGCGGCTGATCCTGTTTTCGACCGACCCCAGATATTTACATCATTGCATTTGTTATTTCCAGATCAATCCATTCACTGGGCAAGAATTGGGAAAATATTACGATTTTTTTTTTTTTTTTTTAATGATCAAAATTTGCTTAAAAATGGGGAAAATTACCTATTTTTGCGCTTTCCAACGTGCAAATCATTTTTAAAATCATTACCAGATCATTCTTATGGACACTGCAAGCGTTCGCCGATTGATATACCTAGGATATATACTATGTATGGATAATCACAGACTACAAATGCAGTATTTCACTGGAATACAACGGGCGTCTATCTCAGAGACAGATCCAGAAACATCCCGAGCAGCGCAGTAACTATCAATCTGATCCCTGAAATCTTCTTACATCCATTTTCCCAGAGTGGGAAAACACCCTGACTGCAACAAACTAAAAACAATTGGATGTTCCTTTTTGATAACTGGGCCCCTCTGGAAGCACAAGTAAGAATAATTGTGCTGGGTGGAAAAAAATTCAGCTGCTTTTAGCTTTAAATTAAATTAAAAAAACAAGTTTTTCAACTGAAAGAAAGGAGCAACATTAAAACTTAAAACGTACAGATATTATTCTGTATAGCTGAGGGGAGCTGCCCCTTTCTCAGCCCTCGCTCTTTACGCTACAATCTTAAAGCTCTTTAGAAATACTTCTAATTCAAACCAAGGATCCTTGTGTTTGAGTAGTCTTTCCTAAAGAATCAGGACAAAAAGTGAAAATTTAGCGTAAAGAGCGAGGGCTGAGGATGGAGCAGCCCCCCTCATATGAGAATCATTTCTGTTCGTTTCAAGTTTTAACGCGCTCCATTACTTTCAGTTGAAAAAACTTGTTTTTGTTTAATTTCTGTAATTTTCGAATCATGGTAGGAAATCCCCTTCCTTCCCCCTGTATCATTTATCCTTAAAAAATCCCCCCGGAAACTTTCTTCCCCACGGAAAATCCCCCTCACCACAGAAAATTACCCCAAAAAAAGTGGTATATTTCTCCAATAACAAATACTACATGTGAACAATATGGGCAAATTGCAAAACTTACAGCCCTTTCCCAGGGACTATAGAGGGTCATGTCATCATCAAAAGTATAGTTCTTGGACCTTTCGACTATGCTTAATTAAATGGCTATCTTAAAATTTTGATAGAATGTCTTTGGGGAAGAATGGGCGTGAGAGGGGGGCTAGGTGCCCTCTTCCACCCTAAACCCCCAAAAAACAAAAGTTTTAATATTGTAAATTCAATGAGAAACCACGCTGCTTTGCGATCAATTTACATAGCAATTACCCGCTTTACGGGTCTCCATGCTAAATTGCTATGAGTCTATAGCGGTGTTTACCATTAAGCGCAACAGTTCCGATAAATCTGTGTATGATGGCTTGAGTTTTTGGGGTTGTTCCTCCCCTTTGTCGAAAACCTACAAAAAATTTCTCAGGCTCGTAGCTTTTGATGAGTAACACTAAACTTAATTAACTTTATATATTTAGGCACTGTTCTATTAGCTACTAGACACGCAAGATAGATGATAAAAGAAACTAGTCAAACGGGTCTCTTTCAATGGAGAATTGGATTCATACAGTGGTTTCTAACTGCGTTTATAATATTGAAACTTTTGCTTTTTGGGGTTTAGGGGGAAAAGACACCTAGGTTAGGTTACGCATTTAATTAATTTAATTTAATTTAATATATGCTATGCTTTACCCCCCCCCCCCTAATGTGCAAACTTATAGCCAAAATTTGTTTCTAAAGTGTTATATTTTCTTCTTATTTGTTTTATTTCATTAGCATTAACCTAACTTCACTTCTCGCGTGTCTTGTAGCTAACAGAACAGTACCTATATTTAAAATCAGCATAAAAAGCCAATTCCTTTTATGTATCTATTGTTGCCAAAATACCGCTTTTTAGAGTTTTGTTTACTATACCGTCAGAACCACTAACCGTCATAACATCGACAAAAAATTTATAACTTTATATAATAGTAATAAGTATATAATAGCTTAGAAACAAATTTCGGCTATATATTTGCACATCAGGGTGGTTGGGGTAAATCATAGCATATATTAAATACGTAACCTAACCTAGGTACCTTTTCCCCCCTAAGCCCCAAAAAGTTAAAGTTTTAAAATTTTAGATGTTATGACGGTTAGTGGTTCTGATAGATTTAGGTGTTGATGTTATGACGGATTTTGTCGATGTCCTGACGTTATTGGTCCTGACTGTTAGATGTTATGACACGTTCCCGGCTGAGTCAGTCCTTACTGACAGTTCGTTACCACGAACAGTTTAATAAGTGGTTACAACGAAAATTATAATACATTTACCAACGCTCTTTGACCCGATTATGCAGGAGCAATAAAGCTACTTTTGAAATATAATTGTAATTGATTTGTATGACTATAGCTTTACGTTCAGGTCAAAAGACATTACTAAAATTAAAAAATATAACAACTGCCTAACTAAAAAATTATACCTTGAGTAAAATAGCCTTATCGGTCAAGCATCACTATAAATTAAAAGGGAGCATATTGCTTTCCCAATTCCGAAAAAAAAACAATTTATTTGTGTCTATGAAATCTTTTATATCAGATAAAACAAGCAGTAACAAACAGTTTATTTCGGGATTGCCGTTACATCAAATTGTCTTTGTAAAGGAAACCGTGTGAGTAGAGATGACAACTATATATCACAAGCAGCAAAGAACAGATAATCTGAATTATTACAATTGGTTTACTAAGGGTTTGGACAGCCGATTAGCTTGAGATTGAAACATTCGACATTCCCATAATTTTTCTATTTGAACCAATAAGATATCCCGAGGCTCGGGGTCCCTCTCCTACCCCTTAGTATAAATCGGCCTTTGTAGCTGTATCACAAGTTTTCTAATTTTTCATAAATGTAAACAACTCTATGCCTCTGAACTAGCCTCCTTGCCCTTGAGTTGATGTCTCTACCTCAGACGATGTGATGCATAGCCTGGTATGTGAAGTATCTTAGCTTGTAACCCCTAGATTAGCACTATGCTTCCAGAGTGATATATACGTTCTGGAAAATTATATTTGTACTTCCTTGTTAGCCAGTATACGCTCGAGAATTGAAGTTATGTTTTTCCTAAGAAATATACCAAAATATGATGAAAATATAATACTTTAGTAACAAAATTATGGAAATTAAAACAAAGAATTACAGAAGGGCCGCCCAGAACACATTATATTAAATACCTAACATAACCTAACTCAACCAAAGTACCATCTCTATATATTCAACATTTAATAAGAAATATAGGCTACCTACAACGTAGTTTTCAACTGAGCCTAAGCTAAATTAAATAAAAAAAACAAGTTTTTTTAACTGAAAGTAAGGAATGAAGTTAAAACTTAAAAAGAACAGAAATTATTCCGTATATGAAAGGGACTGTCCCCTCCTCAATGCCTCGCTCTTTAAGCTAAAGTTTTTTATTGTTTAAAAAAATAAGAGTTGTGAGAAAGTCAAACTTTAGCGTGAGAGCGAGGTGTTGATGAGGACAAACCTTCATCCCCATACAAAATACTTTAAGCTCATTTCACGTTTGAATGTCGCTTCTTACTTTCAGTTAAAAAGACTTTTTTTTTATTTAATTTTTGAACATCTTTTAATTAATGAAGGTTTTGATTTTGGCTCACCGTACATGAATAATTAAAAAAAAAATTGCATAAATATTTTACTTTTATTTGGTTAAATGGCTTTCTCGAAACTTGTTTAATTTTATTTACGAACGTTTTTATTAGTAATAAATTTACGTAATTTACGATTTAACTTACGTAACGAACTTCTATGCTCATATATTTTTAATACGTATATTAGGAGGCTCGGCCCCTAGTCAATACCTCGCTCTTTACGCTAAAGTTCGAATTTTGTTCCAATTCTTTAAAAATGACCCTTAATTACAAAGGCCGTTACTTAGAATAAATAGCTCTTATGAAAGTACTAAAAAATCTTTGTCTTAAAGAGCGAGGTATTGACTAGGGGGTGAACCCAATCATACACGTAATATTTTTGTTCGTTTTAAGTTTTGATGTTACTCCTTATTTTCAGTTGGAAAACTTGTTGTTTTTTTTATATTTAATTTCTGATCTTTCTTTAAATAATGCTGGGAAATCCGGCGCCCCCTTCATAGCAATGTTCCTTTCCCCATGAAAACTTCCTTCGTGGAAAGATCTTCCGACGTAACCCCCGACCCACCCAGCCCCCTACAACCATGAAAAATCCCCCTGAAAACGGCTGTATACTTCCTAATAGCCAATACGTATATGTTAACATTGGGTAAAGTTAATAACTTTCAGCCCTCCCCCCAGGGACTTCGGGGGATTAAGTCATCCTAAAGGACATAGTTATCATATTTTCAACCATGCTGAACAAAACGGCTCTCTCAAAATTTTGATCAGGTGACTTTGGGGAAAAATGAGCGTGGAAGGGGGCCTAGTTGCCCTCCATTTTTTTGGTCACTTAAAAAGCGCATTAGAACTTTTAATTTTCGTTCCAATGAGTCCTCCCAAGATATTCTAGGACCACTGGGTCAATACGATCATCCCTGGGAAAAAAAAGACAAAAAAACAAAACAACAAATAAACACACATCCGTGATCTTTCTTCTGGCAAAAAATGCAAAATTTCACATTTTTGTAGATAGGAGCTTGAAACCTCTGCAGTAGGGTTCTCTGATAAGCTGAAAATGATGGTGTGATTTTCATTTAGGTTCTGTAACTTTTAGAGGGTCTTTCCCCCTTTTTCAAAAATCAGCCAAATTTTCTCAAGCGCGCAACTTTTGATCGGTAGGACTAAACTTGATAAAACTTATATATCTGAATTCAGCATTGAAATTTGATTCTTTTGGTGTATCTATTGGTATCAAAAGCCCGTTTTCTAGAGTTTTGGTTACCATTGAGCCGGGTCGCTCCTTACTTACAGTTCGTTAACACGAACTGTTTGATATATCCGCATACAGACAGCTATAATCGAGTTATTATCTGACCTTGCAGATCCAAATTCTCGAGTGTGCACTGGCTAACTAGGAAGTACCCTTGTATAATTGAAAAGTCAAAAGTATTATCAGGGTATTTATTTAATAGTACCATCATTTATTCGGTACTCTGGTACTAAACGCACTCTTTTATATAGTGCTAGTTTGGTTAATGCTAATGAAATAAAATAAAATAGGATGAATATATAATAGTTTAGAAACAAATTTGGGCTATATATTTGCACATTATGGTGGGTGGGGGGTAAAGCATAGCATATATTATTACGTAACCTAACCTAGGTACCTTCCCCCCTAAACCCAAAAAAAAACACTTTAAATATCGTATACGCAATGAAAACCACGCTACACATTGTATTACCCTATAGCGGTGTCTTGAATTAAACCTGTTTTCGTGACTGGTTTCCATTGCCGTCTATAAAAGAGTGCGTTTAGTACAGGAGTACCATTTATTTATCAAACAGTTCGTGGTAACGAACTGTAAGTAAGGAGCTACCCGGCTCAATGGTAACCGAGACTCTAGAAAACGGGATTTTGATACCAATAGGTACATCAAAAGAATCAAACTTCAATGTGGATTTGAAGTATATAAGTTTCATCAAGTTTTGTGCAACCCATCAAAAGTTACGCGCCTGAGAAAATTTGCCTGATTTTCAAAAAAAGTTATAATACCCCCTAAAAGCAATAGAACCTTAATGAAAATCGCACCATCATATTCAGCGTATCAGAGAGCCCTACTATAGAAGTTTCAAGCTCCTATCTGCAAACATGATGAATTTTGTATATTTTGCCAGACAAAAGATCAAGGATGCGTGTTTATTTGTTGTTTTTTGTTTTTCCTAGGAATGACCTCGTCAATCCAATGGTCATAGAAAATCTCAGGAGGGCTTATTCGAAGAGAAATAAAAAAGTTTTATTGCCCTATTTAAGTGACCCAAAAAAATGGAGTGCAACTAGGCCCCCTACCTCGCTCATTTTTTTCCCAAAGGCATTCGATCAAAATTTTGAGATCATCATTTTGCTCAGCATGGTCGAAATTATGATAAATTTGTCTTTTAGAATGACTTAATCCTCCGAAGTCCCCGGGGAGAGGGCTAAAAGTTATGAACTTTACCCAATGTTAACATATAGTATTGGTTATTGGGAAGTATACAGACGTTTTTTTATGGTAGTGAGGGGGGGGTTGGTCGGGGGTTATGTTGGAGGATATGTCCATGAAGGAAGTTTCCATGGGGGCAGGGAAATGGCCCTGAAGGGAGCGCCGGACTTGCCAGCATTATTTATTGGTGATTGGTAAGTATACTGACATTTTCAGGTAGGATTTTTTTCTGGAGGGTGGAGCTGGAGGAGGGGGTTACTTGGGAGAATCTTTCTGTGGAGGGATTTCTTTGGCGTAGGGGACATTTCTCTGAGGGGGGCGCCGGATTTCCAAGCATTATTTAAAAAACTATCAGAAATTAAATTTAAAAAAAAACAAGTTTTTTTCAACTGAAAATAAGAAGCAACATTAGAACTTAAAACGAACAGAAATTATAACGTACATGAGGGGGTTCTCCCCCAAGTCAATACCCCGCTCCTTACGCTACAGTTTTTTTTTAGTGCTTTCAAAAGAGCTATCTATTCTAACTAAACGGCTTTTGTGATTCAGGGGTTTGTGAATTAAATTTGTTTTTAACTTTTAACGTAAAGAGCGAGGTATTGACTAAGGGGAGAACCCCCTCATATACGTAATAAAATATACGTAATAAAAAAACAAAAAAAACAAGCGATACGGCTCAATAGTGATCGAAACTTTTAAAAACGGAATTTTGATCTCAATAAATGTATCAAAAGAATGGGCTTATAATGCTGATTCTAAATATATAAATTTTATTAAGTTTAGTATTACTCATCAAAGGCTACGAGCCTGAGAAAATTTACCTGATTTTTTAAAGAGGGGGGAAATATCCCCTACAAGGGAAAGAATTTTAATGAAAATCACACAGTCAGATTCAGCGTATCAGAAAACCCTATTACATAGATTTCAAGCTCATATCTGCAAAAATCTGCAACTTTGTATTTTTTGCTAGAAGAAAAATATACGAATATAGAAGTTAGTTACGTAAGTTGATTTGTAAATTACGTTATAACCAAATTTAGAAACATCCATTTAGCAAAAGAAAAGTAAAATTTGTATGCAAATTTTGTTTACTTATTCAATGACGGTGAGCCAAAATAAAAGTTGCATTAACTAAAAAACGATCAGAAATTAAATAAAAAAACAAGTTTTTTAAACTGAAAGTAAGGAGCGACATTAAAACTTAAAACGAACAAAAATTATTCCGTATATGAAAGGGGCTGTCCCCTCCTCAACGCCTCGCTCTTTACGCTAAAGTTTGACTTTGTCTCATAACTTTATTTTTTAAAACAATAAAAAACTTTAGCGTAAAGAGTGAAGCGTTGAGGAGGGGACAGCCCCTTTCATATACGGAATAATTTTTGTTCGTTTTACGTTTTAATGTCGCTCCTTACTTTCAGTTTAAAAAACTTGTTTTTTTTATTTAATTTAATTAGGCTAGATTGATTTATTTAACTAGGCTAGCTAAAATTCTAAATCAAGTAAAAGCCCTTTATAATTTAGTAGAAGATTCTTTTCAGCACAACTTTTTTTTTTTACATGTTATATTTTTACGAGCTTTGAAACGAACACGAGCGTCGAAGACATGTGTCTTTTTCTTGATCGGCAGCACTGTATACAAATATAATAGAGTATGATCATTCCCCATGTCAACCATAATACCGGACCGAGATGCAAGTGCAAGTGCTCCGAAGAACATTTAAAGAAGCATAAAAATAAGCGATATTCGATTTTTTCACGGGTAGACAAGTCAGATTTCTCTTGAACGCGAAACTTGGCTTCATCTTTGTAACACTAAATTTTTTAAAATCAAATTTTAAATCAATTTATTCCAATACATATATAAAAACCGATAATTAGTAGTGCAATGTTATTATTAGATGTTTTTTGAATTACAAATAGGTTTTTAAGTATCGAGTTGTTTTCAAAGGCATTGAGAAAGATTTTACAAAAACACACGTCCCAGGGTAATATACACTGGACCGCTAATGACAGATTAAATGGGAGGAGCTGTTTGCATGTGGCGAGGATGTAGTAGCCAAAAATCCCTGAGCCGTTATCTTACTGCTATATTATTTATATACAGTGGTCTGCAGGGATGCTACACTGAAAGAACAGAAATGCAATTTATTCACAACATAGTTTCCTTTTATTGTTAAGACACCTGGTGAAATCTTTAGGCAGCTGTCAATTCAATTCTGAGTCAAATCACGGAACTATTGTTACATAATTAATAAAAAATTGGATTGTTGGCAATTGTACTTCATTTGTTCAAGTAGTTTACGGTGATATATCCCGCTAAAACACCAAACTTTTTTTTCTCAAGCTGAATAATTTTATTAAAAACCTTCCATAGGAAGTGGCTCGGGAAAAATATAATGAATTGTGGGATGTGACTCATTATCATAGGCAGCGCGACAGCGCTGCCTAAATAAAGAACGTTGTGGGCACAATGTATTATTTATTTTTCTTCTTTCTCCATACCCGGGCACTTCGTATCGAAGGAGTTGTCCTAAAAACTTCAAAAAGGGCTCATTCGATTGGAAATTGGAGTGGCTAGTGACATTTTTAATAGTCGAAAGTGATTGGAAGGCAACTAGCACCCCCCCCCATTTTGTTATATAGCCATTTTGTTCAGCGTAGTTGATTTCAAGATAGAAAATATCTTTTTAAGGAGGATACTCCCCCACAACCCTCGGGGCAAGGGTTTTAAGTTATGCCCTGGGGGCATATAAGGTTTTTATAGAAGGCGTTGTCGTAGAAACTTCAAAAAAGGCTCATTCGATTGGAAATTCAAAGGATCAGTGCCCTTTTTAATAGTCAAAAGTGATTGGAGGGCAACTCGCCCCCCCCCCCCAAGGCCCAAGATTCCCCCAAACACATCCAATCAAAATTTTGAGATAGGCTTTTTGTTCAGCGTAGTTGATTTCAAGATAGAGAATATGTTTTTGAGGAGAACACTCCCCCACAACCCTCGGGGCAAGGGTTTTAAGTTATGCCCTGGGGGCATAAGAACGATGTTGGCACAATATATCATTTATTTTTTTTTCCTTTAGAGCAGGGCACTTCGTATCGAAGAAGTTGTCGTAGAAACTTCAAAAAGGCCTCATTCAACTGGAAATCGGATTTCCTTAACTCCTATTAAACAGTTAAAAGTGAACTTAAGGAGACAAATACCCTTTCCATCCCCACCATTTCCCGACAAAACTATAATCTAAATATGTGGATAACCATTTTCTTCATTGTAATTAATTTCCAAATAGAAATTATGGTTTTGAGGAGGACATTCCCCCACAGCCTTCAGGGCAAGGGTTGTAAGTTATGCCCTGGGGGTATATAAGGTTTTCATAGAAGGCGTTGTCGTAGAAACTTCAAAAAAGTCTCTTTAGATTGGAAATTCAAAGGGCTAGTGCCCTTGTTAATAGTCGGAAGTGATTAGAGGGCAACTAGCCCCCCCCCCCAGGCCCATCATTCCAACAAGTACATCCAATTAAAATTTTGAGATAGCCATTTTGATTAGCGTAGTTGATTTCCAAATATAGATTATTTTTTTGAGGAGGAGACTCCCCCCCCAGCCTTCAGGGCAAGGGCTGTAAGTTATGCCCTGGGGGCATATAAGGTTTTTATATAAGGCGTTGTTATAGAAACTTCAAAAAAGGCTCATTCGATTGGAAATTCAAAAGGGTTAGTGCCCTTTTGAATATTCGAAAGTGATTGAAGGGCAACTACCCCCCCTCATGCCCACTTCTTCCCCAAACACATCGAATCAAAAATTTTAGATAGTCATTTTATTCAATATAGTTTTAAGTTTTGGAAATTAAGTTTTTGAGGATGACAACGCCCCTCACAGTCCTCAGGAAAAGGCTTGTAAGTTATGCCCTGGGGGGCATATAAAGTTTTTATAGAACGCGTTGTCGTAGAAACTTCAAAAAGGGCTCATTGGATTAGAAATTGAAATGGCTAGTGCCCTTTTTAATAGTGGAAAGTATTTGGAAGGCAACTAACACCCCTTCCAGCCCACCATTTTCCCAAACACATCCAATCAAAATTTTGAGATAGCCATTTTGTTCCACATATTTGAAGTTCACAGAATTATACTTCTGAGCAGAACACCCCCCCCCCCCCACAGTCTTCAGGGCAAGGATTATAAGTTATGCCCTGGGGGCATATAAGTTTGTATTGAAATATTTGTCGTAGAAATTTGAAAAAGAGTTCATTCGATTGGAAATTGAAATGGCTAGTGCTCTTTTTAAAAGTCGAAAGTGATTTGAGGGCAACTAGGCCCCCTCTCTCGCCCACCTTTTCCCCAAAGACATCCAATCAAAATTTTTATATAGACATTTTGTTCATTGTTGTTGATTTCCAGATATAAATTGTGTTTTTGTGGAGGACACTCCCCCACAGCCCTCAGGGCAAGGGTTGTAATTTATGCCCTGGGGGCATATAAGGTTTTTATAGAACGCGTTGTTGCAGAAACTTAAAAAAAGGTTCATTCGATTGAAAACTTAAGTGGCCAGTTCCGTTTCTAATATTCGAAAGTGAGTAGAAGGCAACTAAGACCCCTTTCCGCACCCCTGATGTTCCCAAACAAATCCAATCAAAATTTTTAGATAGCCATTTTATCCACGCAGTTTAAAGTTCAGGAAATTATACCTTTGAGCAGGACACTCTCCCCACAGTCTTCAGGGCAAGGGTTATAAGTTATGCCCTGGGGGCATATAAGGTTTTTATTGAAACCTTTGTCGTGGAATCTTGAAAGAGGGCTCATTCGATTGGAAATTGAAAGGGCTATTGCCCTTTTTAATAGTCGAAAGTGATGAGGGTCATTAACCCCCCTCAAACGCCCACCTTTTCCCCAAACATATCCAATCAAAATTTGTAGATAGCCATTTTATTCAACGTAGTTGAAAGTTTTGGAAATTAGGTCTTTAAGGATGACAACCCCCCCCCCCCCCACAATCCTCAGGGCAAGACTTGTAAGTTATGCCCTGGGAGCATGTAAGGATTTTATAGAAAGCAATGTTGTAAAATCATCAAAAAGGGCTAGTGCCTTTTTAATAGTCGAAAGTGAGTGGAGAGTAATTGAACCCCCTCTCGTGCCTACCGTTTCCTCAAACATATTTAATGCAAATTTAGAGGTAGCCATTTAGTTGAACGTCGTTGAAAGATCCGAAAATATACATTTAAGGATGAAAAAACCTCCAAAGCCCCCAGGGCAAAGACAGTAAGTTATGCCCTGGAGGCATATTAGGTTTTTAATGACACAGTTGTCGTAAAAACTTCAAAATGGGCTCATTCAATTGGAAATTGAGAGGGCTAGTGTCCTTTTAATAGTTGAAAGCGGTTGGAGGGTAACTAACCCCCCCCCCGCGCACGCCCACCAATCCCCCAAACACATCCAATCAAAATTTTCAGTTCTGGAAATTAAGTCTTTGAGGATGACAACCCCCCCCAGCCCTCAGGGCGAGGGTTGTAAGTTATCTCCTGGGGCATATAAGGTTTTTATTGAAAGCGTTGTCGTAGAAACTTCAAAAGGGCTCATTTGAATGGACATTGAAAGGGATAGTGCCTTTTTAATAGTTGAAAGTGATTGGAGAAAGACTAACGCCCCTCTCACGCCCATTATTTTCCCAGACAAATCCAATCAATATTTTGAGATGGCCATTTTGTTCAACGTAGTTGAAGGTTCTGGAAATAAGGTCTTAGAGGATGACAACCACCCTCACAGCCCTTAGGGTAAAGGTTGTAATTTATGCCCTGGGGATATTTAAGGTGTTTATAGGAAGTGTTGGCGTAGAAACTCAAAAAGGGCTCATTCGATTGGAAATCGAAAGGCCTAGTGCCCTTTTTAATAGTCGAAAGTGATTGGAAGACTTGACATTTATATAGTAAAGATCGACGTAGGTATAACGTATTGTTTTGTTGTTGTTTAGACCAGGGCACTTTATATCGAAGGTGTTGTCGTAGGAACTTTGGAAAGGGCTCATTCGATTAAAAATAGAAAGCGCTGATGCTCTTTTTAATAGTCGAAAGTGACTGTAAGGCAACTAATACCCCTCCCACGCCCACCCTCTCATTTGACTTTATGTTTAAAAACCAAGTGTTGCCATAAGATTAAATCAAAATGCACTGTTTTAATGCTAATTTTCAATAAGGCATCTCAGCAGTATCCCAAGAATGAGTGAGGGTATTATGTTCAAACTTTTGGGGCTACTTCTGCTATTAAAATTTAACCAAATCAAAATAGCGTAAGTGTATCCAAGCTATCAAAGAAAGTAAACAGATTTTTTTTGCGAATGGTATCAATTTTTCCATTTCAGGTCAACTAGAGGAGGCATGAAACCAAATTAAACACTACTATTTGTTTTCATATTTTTAAGAGGGTGTATGTTGTTAAAAATTGCTGAAAATTTTTCTCCAGCATACAAATAGCAGGCCAAAGTATAAATTCTTAAAAAAAACGAAAAGATTTAAAGTATTATTTTCTTTTCCCCTGAAAATACTACGTCAATATAAAACGAACAGATATTAATTAAAAAAAAACTTTTTCCAAAAAATAATTTTTTCAAAGAAAAGTAAAGAACTTCATTAAACAAAAATGAGCAAAAATCAAATAACCTACAAAGCATGAAACTACCACAAATCAGCATCGATAAATAAATGAAACCCAAAACGAAATTACAATACTTAACCGAGTCAAACTCAAAACGAGCAGAAATTAACATGAGTTGGGCTCAAAATCCCTTTGCCTTCCCAAGGCCAGAACATAACTTGCACTTTACTGAAAAAAAATACAAAAGAATGTGTATGGTCAGTTTAATATACATATACTGATATTTAGTAATCAAAATGTTAATATTATTTGATTTATTACAGTTATAAAAGTAAAACATTTATATTTTTTCAGTAAAATGCACATTTTGACAAAAATATTTGACAAGAATGAATATTACACTACATAAAACATGAAACGAATTTGAAAACAATAAAATATTCGAGGACAAAGTGACATATTTGAAAAATTCACAATGCATATTTGACAAAACAGCATATGACAAAAACAAGATTTTTTTAAACCAATGATATACACAATCGAAAAATCGCTGAACCTTCATCAAGAGCAACAAAGACAATAACATACAGAAGAGATGTCCAAATAAAGCAAAAAGAATACACTGTAGAAGAGAGTATATGACATTTAAAAAGTGTACAACATATTCAGAACGTTGAGAATAAATCAGTTACTTAAATATGAAATAATATAAAAATGAAAGGTTTTTAAAGACTTTAGAAAAGAATTAATTACGGGCATATACCACACACTATTAGAATTGGGTTCCAACAGAAGACCTAAACTCACGCCGGCGACTTCCCAGTTGGCCGCTTTCAATTCAATTTTATATTTAGTTTGTTTTTAAATGGTAAATTTTAAGCAAAAAAACGTCCAAAAACAAAAAAGGGGCTGTATATCTTAATTGGAAGCAATTTAATTTTCATTTTAGTTGCAAAGCATTTCCAAAAAAAAAACTTTTTTTAATGCTCATTTATAGTAAACACCATTGAAACGACACATTTTTATATCTTCTTTATTGATGAGGAAGGCCTCTGGAGACAGTGCTGAAATATTCTACTTTTTTCCAATTTTCTGTACAGTTGGGTCTGTTCAATTTTCTGTGAGTCCATATTTTATCGTTGTTTTTCGGCAAAAAAAAATTAGAAACTAACTCGTTGTCTTAACGCTAGAAATATAATTAAAACATAATATTTAGTTGTTGCTAATGATTTTAACTGTCAGTCTTCAAAAGAACAAAAATGTTCCGTTGTAGTCTAATAATTCAGCTCAAAATAAACTACAATAGAAATGCTTCTGAATGAAAAAAAATGTTCCGGAAAAATGGATCGACTGACTGAAATAACTACCCAACATACTCTAAGAACTAGATGAAAACAAGCACGAACTACAATCGTCGTTGCTTCCACTATCATTCTGATAAGTTTACTAAGTTAAGAAAAAACAAGTTTTTCATTTGAAAGTAAGAGGCAGAATTAAAACTTAAAAAGATCGGAAATTATTCCGTATATAAGGGGGTTACCCATTCCTCAACCTTCGCTCTTGACGCTAAAGTCTTAAGGTTATTTAGGATTACTTCTCGTTCAAATACAACATCCCTTGTGTTTGAGCAGTCTTTCTTAAAGAACTGTGGCAAAAAGTCAAAATTTAGCGTAAAGAGTGAGGGTTGAGGAAGGGAAGCCCCTCTCACATACGGAATAATTTCTGTTCGTTTTAACAAAACGATAAAAAAAAACGTAAAGAAGAGAGAAACGAAGATAAGAGCAGCCAGTGATAAAACACAGATTACAATACAAATATTTCGGTCAAGACCTCCGCTTGACCCGTCCTTAGTGAAGAATAACAAAAAATACCGATAAAATTCCAAATATAATATAAAAAAAAAACTTAAAACAAACACAAAAACTAAAAACAAAAACGAAGACCCTCTCGAAGTAATGTGAAAGGTAACGCCGTTATTGTAACAACAAAGATCTTATCTCCACTCTTCTTGAACTGGGAAAGTAAAGACATTAATTACCCTTAAGCTGAATTAATAAGTTTTATTTTATAGCCCAATTAAAAATTTAGGAGACAAATAGCGGTTAATAGAAGTCACGGAATGTCTTGAGGTTTCTAAATCGTAAAACTACAATTCTAAAAAAATATATATATAAAGAAATAAAAAAATATATACATAAAGAAAATAAAAAAAAAACTTGTAAAATCGACAGGCCTGGTGTATAAATCCTATCACTTTGCATGTCGATTACTTTCGAGCGCATAATATTCCAAAAAAAGGTGCATGCAAATATTCATCAGAGCGTAGGCCGTTATGAGCTATAGTTTTGAATAAATAAATTTCGAACGCATTTTAAATATCCTATTAAACAAATTGTTCTTTTTGACAAAGTTATTCCATTAAAGCTGTCATACTGTGGACAATGAGAAAACTTTTGAAATCAGAAAGACGTGATTGAGAAAATACTGTAGGGCCTTTTTCCATTGGTGTACTATTAACTACCGTTTATCAGATTCTAAGGAGAAGCACCATTGCCTTTTTAGGCTTCATTGAATCACTTTTAGATCCAGAGTTCCTATAGCAATTAATGCGGCTATTGTAAAGAAATTATTGTACCGTGCCTTTTGGATAGGATACAACATTTCTATTTCTTGTTTATGATCGGATACGAATCCGATACAATCGACTGACTTTAAAGATTTCATCAGATGGTTTGAAGAAGCTGTAAAATAATCTCTTGTTCTGTAAATAAGCACAGGGAATATTTTTCATCTTTTGAAAATATTCTACTGGGGTGTTACAACTAACAAGAGAAAAATTAAATGAGAAGTAAAAAAAATCCACCCCACACAATAAGTCAAAATATACGCGCATAGCTTATAATATCTCGCATTTTAAAAACAAAAATATTGCTATATTTTCTCAACTCTTTTAAATAAATATATTTGCTGGCAAACAAGAAAAGACATTAATAAAAATTGCCAGTTCTATTCCAGAAAATGAACAAACTACTTTTTACCATTATTAAGAGTATTCTAAACTACCAAAATATTCAATAGCATAGCCGTCGACAAGTCCATTCCTTGACGAAAAGGGCGTTAGTATTTTCCCTGAGCGGGGAAACTTACCCCCCCCCCCCACACACGCACACAAAAAATTTTAGGCAATTTTTTTTTCATGAGACTGCCCTTTTATTCCCCTCTGTCGTATGTTCGCTGATATATCAGAGTTTGCATGAACAATTTGGGTCAATCGACACTTACCTGAAGAAAACCCAGCTTAATTATACCACCAATTCTTCTGAACTAGCCCACCACATCATTGGCCATTCTTCACATACTATCCTCTTGGACCAAACAAGAATCCTAGCCTTTGCGTCCCAGCATACTAACCAACAAGTTAGAGAACCTATAGGGATTGCAAAAAAAAAACAACTAAATGGTGTTAACAGAGACCATGATGAATTGAAAAGGAAAATGTCGGACCCTGGTGTCCATAAGTTGAAGAAAAACGTCGATCTTGCAAACCCCATACAACTAATCCTGCCCCAACAAAGTCACAGCAAAAAGCAGCTATGATTGCATCTTCTAAAATATCTTCAATGTCAAATTGATGCAGGCTGCTCAGTAATTTTAGTTTTATTTTATTAGTGATTTCGTTTCGATCCATTTTCTTTCTCCTGGTTGGCGCAAACTTTCGAATTCAACAAGCCTGAGGATGATGTGGCAGAGGTCCCTCCGAAATTACCACTTGTGATTCACATCGTATAGCCTGTATTTTTATAGTTGAGGTCAGCTTAAACGCCATTTCATTAAGCAATGTCAATAAAAGTGGCGCATTATCTATACATATGATAGAAGACAAGCTTACATCGGGGTAAAATTTCAGTAAATACATTTTTTATCACAGAATGTGCCGTACCACATAAGAGATTGGGATCAACACAGTTGAAGAGTTAAATTGACACAACTTACCTGAAGCAGAACATAATCCAGTATCCGCTGAAGACACGGGTGACATAGGTTGCTCAAGCTGTCGCACATCCATTATTATTTATCTCTGAAAAAAAGAAACAATGAATTTACTGAAATTGAACCCAATCACACACGCGGTAACAAGGCGAGGACTATTAGGCAAGTGCGGATCCAGGATTTTTTTTTCGGGGGGGGGGGGTACTAATTTTTGACTCAGTTTTCGACTAATTATACTGATTTTTACCTAGGTTTTACTAATTTTCGACTTATTTTCGGCTCGGTCAAAAAATTCGGGGGGGGGGGGGTTCAAACTGGGTATAATATTCTTTGAGAGGGTGAGCAAATTTGTGCGTTCAAGGATTTGCATGTTCTAGATGAGAACGAAACTTTTAACGAAATAAAAATCTATAAAGATGACCTTTGAAAAATGTTATCAAACGTAGACAAGGAATCGAATAGAAAGTAGACTTTTTTTCTTGCAAAAATAAAATCTTTCATAACACTTATCTCGCATAGGACTTTGCAGAACTTTCTGCAGTGCTCAACTAAAAACAGTTGACAAGGAATACTAAGTGAATAAAACGGTAAAATTGCAAAACAAATCTTTAGGGTTCACATTTCAGACCAAAAACCATTATTGCAGTTAAAATGTTCAAGGGGGACTCTGTTCAACGAGGAATGTTCAGGGGGAGCTTCCCTAAAGCTCAGAAATCAATAAAGCGTACGACACAAAAAAAGAGACCAACAGTCTTTGCCTCTAAAAAAAAACATTTATTTCCCACTCCTACCTGCAACGCCCGTGAATGACAATTATAATAATAACAAAATTATACCAAACATACAAGCCATAATACCTAAGCATCACTCTTAAAAGGACAGATTGATTTGTTTTTGTTCTTTTTATTTTTTCTTTGTTTCTTAACAGCAAAACATCAAGAACAGTTGCGGCACCTCTTTGAGTAATACATTCAAAGGACATGTGCAAAATTAAACGTTTTCTTTGCTCAATGATTGTAATATGCGGTTATAATAAAACTTTTGAGCTGAATTCAAAACTGTAATCAATATTTCACACCATCCACGAATTTTTGCGTAAAGTCTTCCCTTCTTTTTTTTTCTTTTTTTTTTTTTTCTTTTTTAGCTTGTATTGCACCTGAAATTTGGGCGATACTGGTTATTTTACAAAAAAAATTACAAACTAAAACTAATCCAGTCTTATAAATTGAAATTTAAAAAAGAACTGCAGTCAGATTTTGCCTAGTGCTCACAATTCTTTAATTTGTTTTAAATGAAACACCAAGCTGTTAAAAGAATGTAATTACATTTTTGAACTTAACAACCTACTGAAATTTGGAAATAATAGTCTGAGTCATCTTCTTTTGCGTCCATTCTACCTCCTTTTTCTCCATCCCTCAATTTTACTCCCCACTAAGGTCGATCTGACAAAAGGTTCTACTATTCTTATTTCAAAAACAATGTTTCACCATAATATTACAAATTTTTCTCTCTTCTTTTCTTATTCATTCTGTCTTGTCACCTCTAAATTTTTATGGCGGTCAACACGCTGAACCTCAAATCTCCAGGGATACATGATTGTCACTACAATGCCCTTTCATGAATTTAATAATTCAATTGTTTCTAATTTCGATACTAGCCAGACATACTTTGATTGGTCCTTCATTATTCTTACTTAAATTCCCATAAATGTGTTTTCTCAGCAAACTTTTGCCAATAAGATTAGCCGAAATAGCAGTTACCATTATAAATAAACAAATAAATAATTGAACGATTTATTACGGCCTCTTGGGGTATGATCACAATAGTAAAGTTGAAATTGTTTTGTTATAAGGTTTGTGGTTGCGATTAGGATGTGCGATTCGTATTAATTGTTTTATTATTTATTTAGTCATGTATTATTTTTAATGTTTTGTTTTTTTTGCATAATGAATATCTCTCTCATTCCTGGATCAGTCTCAAATGGCAATTCTTCGTCATTTGACAGGTTTTTTTTCCAAATACGTTTTTAAATTTTCGATTACTTTGGGCTAGAGTTCGTTTCTCACTAGGTTGCGTCTGACGCCGCAATCATGAGTTCACTTCCATGTTCATTAGTTGGTTATAGTCCTGATTCATCAGCATCTCTTTCTTCGTTAGCAGAAAAATATTCTCAGTACTACATGTTCAATGGTTGTCTTTCGACTCTGTTGAGTGCACTAGTGAGAAATATTGCTTTTATAAGAAGGCATGCACGAGTAAAAAGATTACTTATTGGTTAGTGCAGAGGTTTTTAAAGAATAGGGAGCGACCCTCCGAGGGGGGGGCGGAGAAAATTTTACGTATTGGTAAGACAGAGAAATTTTGTGAAATTTGCGTAGTACTAATCAAGTTCTGTATATTATGTGCAATTCGGTATAGGCTATATGTTATTGTGAATGTCCGAAATTCATGAATGTCAACATTCACCGGTAATACCTATTTTCTCCTTGGATTTATGTAGTCAGCGTTACCAGTAAACTTTTATCAGTTTTATGCAAGGTTTGATAATGACAGGTTAGGTTAGGTTTTTAACCCGTTTCTAAGATTTATAACCTAATTTATCCTAACCTCACTTAACTTTTACCATCAAAGCATGAATAAGACTGAAAAAGCTAATTCGCAGAGCTAATTGAATCCAAGCAGAGAAAAAGGAATTTTGGTCATTCACCGGTGGATGTCGACATCAACCAGATTTCGGACATTCACAGTAACACATACATCACATACAGGCAGCCAAAATCAACGTGGGTCATTATATATAAAAGATTTGGTTTTTACCGATTTACCACTATTAAACTTATTTGTAATATTACTGACTATCAGAATTGTTTTTATGAGGAGGGCGCACATCTGGGGTTGTTCAAAGATGGAAAGCCTGAAAAGTATCACGCAAATACAGAGGTATGTGATCAAATAGTATTATGCACATAAATCCATACTTCTAAGAAAAATTTGCGAAGCATGTGGAGTATAATTAATAGAATCGTTCCAAAAGAAAAGCAAAAATCTCTTTCAACATTTTTTCGAAAATTATTGGGAATATAATTAAGTCCTATGATGTCCCGTTATTTTTATTTCATCTTATTATTTTATTATAATTTATTTTCGCAGCTCCAGTCTCAGACAGATGTCCCTAGAAACTTCCTTCTACCCCAGTCATAGCAAGCTATTTTTCTTTTCCCTTGTCACGAGAATAATGTTCCGGCCATTATTTCCTAGATATCTGCCAGTCGCTCTGTCCGTCTAGCTCAATTCTAAAAATGCCCTTCCCCTTTATTTCTTTATTTTCCCCTTTATTTCTTTATTCTTGTTCATTAGTGCCATTGTTTACTGTTTCTAATGCCAAATGGATTTTCCGTAAATTCATCTAAACGGCACAGATCATTCCATAGCTAAAGAAAAGAGCTTTTAGTACTAATTTGAATTGAAGATTAATTCCTATTATCACTTTTATTTTAAGATTATTCAAAAGAATCAATAGTTAGAGACTTTCCCGTAAATTCCTAAGCTCCAATCCTCGACGAGTAATTATTTTTCATCCCTTCACCAATGTGGCTTCCGATAGTCATTTTCTTCCAGCCCCGAATACAGTACCGAGTTAGAATTACAAAAAATATTTGAGTCGAAATCTACGTTTGGCTTAAAAACATTTTTGGACCAAATCGAAAAGACGGCAAACCATGTATAAAATGGACAAAATATTATGACTTTAGTCCCAATTTCAGCGCAAAAGTTGTATTAGAAATACGAAAAAAAATATTTTTGAGACGAAAATTGTACGTTCGGCTCCAGAACACAGTCGAGCCAAACTAGATCGAAAAATACAATGGTATATAAACTCACACATGAAGAAGCTTGATATATTTTGTCACATAATCTTTAAGAATGACAACGGCTTAACTGTCACTTTAAAGCTGCAGCATTAACCAAGCACATTCACACAGTATTGAATGAACACAATTTGACTGCTCAACATTTACTGCCCAAGCTTAAATCACTTAGAACACTGTTAAGAACAGATTCAGTTTACCTTCCATGATTCCTTCTTTGATGAAACGTCCCAGTATTCAGGTCAAAAAGATACCTAAAGGACACGTATCCTTAAGAAAGAATAGAAGAAAATCTAATATTATCATGATTAAAATGACATTAAAAGTGTGATCCCTGCACGACAATTCGTGATTTTTCTAGTTTAAACTAATTCTTGCATGTCCCGATGAGAAATCAAAAATGACAAAACAAGCTTCATAGGAACCCAATATTCCTTCACTAAGCTAAATAAGGGTTTTCTGTAACAAACCCTAAAAGGGAACGTGGACAAATTTAAGGAATGGAGGGGGCGGTAATTCAACGCAAGAAACATACTCGCAAGAAACATATAAAATGAAGGGGGATAGGTGAGAATCCTCCTGAATATGAGTCTGAAAGACTGTCGTCTGTTCTAAGGATTCGACTTGCGTCCACCTATGCGTGGAAACAACAGTTTATATAATATACCAGTAAGTTTACTGCAGATGATTTTTGGCTCTTCATTCTTGGTGCAAACAAAAAGCTACTCCCACTTATTTCTGCACTTATTGTCCACTTATTGGTTGAGCTGGCCAAGTGGTTTTGTCAGTACTTGTTCCATGGATGATTATTCTTTGTCTACCAGTGAAAAGATCTAATGCCGCTTATGTTTATATCTGCAAAAACGTTCTCTGGAGCACTCGCACCTCGGTCCGGGTTTTTATAATGGGTGAGATAGGGAAAGATCATACTGGATAATTATATAAACTGTGGTGGAAACCGTCTAACTTATTTCAAAAAAATTAATAACATTTTCATCAGATCTTCATCTAACCAAAGCTAATGATATGAATTTTTTTTTTACGATATATATAAGTTCAAATAGGAATAAAAATCCCTTTAATAGAAAGTGTTTCACAAAGAGTGATAGAAATTCACAAAAAATACCAGATATTTTGATCACATATGCAGTGACCGTCATCAGTAGTAACTGATGACGTCATCAGAGTTTTACTACTGATGACGGTCACTGCATAATTATGTGACCGAAATATCTGGTATTTTTTTGTGAATTTCTATCACTTATTGTGAAACATTGTCTATCAAAAGTATTTTTTCTCTATTTGCACTTTTATTTATCGTCATGGAAAGGCAGTGTAGTCTCCGAAATTATTTACGTTTTTTTTTTTTTTTTTTTTTTTTTTTTTTTTTTTTTTTTTTGCCAAACAGTGATAATTTGAAAACACATGAATTTTGAAAACAAACACTGATATTTTGAAAACATACTCGAATTAAATTTAGTGCCTTCTAATCTTTTAGAGTTGATATTTTTGATTTATGAATATGGTACACAAAAAACTTAGAAATTTCATCACCAGTTTGCTAACAAAATATCATATGGGCGTAAAAGATTATAATCCCCAACTTAAGAATACTTTACAACGCAGATACCAGACCAACTTATCATATCTCACTGCCTCACTTTAACAAGACAAACAGGTTATTTGGTCTGGCACTGCAGTGAGGGATGGGTGAATTCCTAGATCTTTAACTACCTCTGTAAATATAAAAAAAACTTTGTCATACCCAAGGCCGTATTCAGGGGAGGGGGTAAGTTGTTTGACCCCCCCCCTCCGAAATGTTTGTCCAACTCGTAAAACGTGACAAAAATGAATATAAACAAATTTTTTATGCACTTTTTAAAGCTTGGCCATAGCTCTAAGGCATCGCCATAACTTAAAAGTTAGATAAGCCCTTATTCTATGCAATCATTACTGATGTACGCAGCAACAATAAATCCGATTACGAACTTAACAAAATAAGAGGTGGCTCCATTTTATCGGGAACTAAAATTCATTCATGTTTTTCCAAGAAGCCATACTAATCCTTTAAACACGCACTTCAAAGAAACTTCTCAGCCACTATGCTTCCATAGCAACCCTAACCAGATTTTTTACATGATATCTCCATTGACATGGGCGACTTGGATAGAAATCAGTTTAGATACGTCCCTAGGAGTGCAGACCAAAAAGACAAAAAGGTTCGTTCTAAAGCCACTTTTCTTCCAATTCTTATAAACGGGTTCTTCCGACCAATCATGGGAATTCCCCTTCAGTATTCAAGCTGGTCGACTGATATGAAAACGATTCTTCTTCATGGTAACGAGGGGCAAAGAGAAGAGAGAGAGTAGTTAATTTCTATTAGAGCTATATATTCGATATTGTTTTATTTTAAAAAATTCAGGCTTTTCACTACTTCAAGCTAACCTACGTATTTCTGCCAAACGATACGTGTTTTATTCGTGGTGTCGAGTAAGAATTTATTTAGTTAATCGTTTGCGGTTTTTGATGAAATTTCGCTTTCGAGATGACTTCCCATAAATTTAAAACGGCACCACTCCCGGGCGTTTAGGCTATTATATTATACCTGGCCAATTAATGAATCGCGTAAGACAAATTTAACCTGAGAATTACAATGTTTTGCATATAGAGGCCCCATCGCCAACGTAGTTCAAAATCTTACCGACCATATATTTCAAAAAGAAAAGAAGTTTTTGTTTCACAATTATGCTTTACTTATAGTATCAATATTAAATAGCGAACATGTACCGCTCTCGCCGATTCACATTGGTTCAATTTCTTTGTTTTCTTTTTGTTAAACTTATGCTGTTCCGGTTCAAATCGGCATTTGAAGTCGGAGCAGCCTTAATTAAACCGTAATTAAAATATACAAACTAAACCAATTTGAATTAGCAAAAGCGGTAGTTTTTACAGTGTAGCAATTCTTAACTGGGTCGTCAAGTTAAATTAATACAGCTGGTTATTCTAAAAAGCTCAAACATATTTTTTCGATGGAAAATTCTAAGAATCATCTTTCAAAGTTTAATTCAGTCGTATGTATCTTATCGCCAAGTTATACGAATGTCTTCCTTTTCTAATTTTCTCGAACCGCTTTCTAGCACATATTAATTAAAAAAAAAACAGTTTCCGCAAAAAGAAGTTTTTTCAAAGAAAAGCCAAAGGCTACATTAAACCAAAAAAGAGCAGAACATAAAGTCAAATAATCTTTCATATACAAATCACTAGTACAAATAGTACAAATCACTATCCACAAATAAAAGAAACCTAAAAGAACAAAAATTACAACAAATAACCGAGTCAAACTCAAAAGGACCAGAAAATCAGATGAGTAGGACTAATAACCTCCATGCCTTCAATGTATATATAATGCATATATATATATATATATATATATATATATATATATATATATATATATATATATATATATATATATATATATATATATATATATATATATATATATATGTATATATACATATATATGTCTATATATATATATGTATATATATATATATATATATATATATATATATATATATATATATATATATATATATATATATATATATATATATATATATATATATATATATATATATATATATTATATATACATATATATGTATATATTTTATATACATATATATGTATATATATATATATACATATAACGCTAAGAAATCAGTAGTATTAGTATTTAGGGGCAAAGGGGATGTTGATGCTGAGGTTGAATTTACACAGGAAAAACCGGCATAGTGAGAGAGACATAACAATCACACAGGCATAGTGAGAAAGAGAGGCAACAAATACCTACAATCACAAACAGTCAGACACGAAAACATGAAAACACCCGCTCAGACACACAGGCACAATGAGGGAGAGAGACCAAAAAACACCTACAATCAGACAGAGTCAGACACGAAAACACGCAAACACCCGCTCAGACACAAAGGCATAGTGAGAGAGAGATAAACAAAGGCACCTACGTTCACACAGAGTCGGACACGGAAACATGCAAACACCCGCTCAGACACACAGGCATAGTGAGAAAGAGAGACAAAAACACCTACAATCACATAGAGTCAGACTCTCTCTCTCTCTCTCTCTCTCTCTCTCTCTCTCTCTCTCTCTCTCTCTCTCTCTCTCTCTCTCTCTCTCTCTCTCTCATGCAAACACCAGTTCAGACACACAGGCATAGCGAGAGAGAGAGAGAAAAAACAATCACACAGGCATAGTGAGAAAGAGAGGCAACAAACACCTACAATCACAAAGAGTCGACACGAAAACATGAAAAAACCCGCTAAGACACACAGGCACAGTGAGGGAGAGAGAGACCAAAAAACACCTACAATCACACAGAGTCAGACACCAAAACACGCAAACACCCGCTCAGACACACAGGCATAGTGAGAGAGAGAGAGATAGACAAAAGCATCTAAATTCACACAGTCAGACCTCTCTCTCTCTCTCTCTCTCTCTCTCTCTCTCTCTCTCTCTCTCTCTCTCTCTCTCTCTCTCTCTCTCTCTCTCTCTCTCTCTCTCTGTCTCTCTCTCTCTCTCTCTCTCTCTCTCTCTCTGTCTCTCACTATGCCTGTGTGTCTTAGCGGGGGAATGTGGGGGCCCAAACGTATGCGCAAGCCCAGTAGTGGAAAATTGATGTGCACAGGGCCATCACATTATAATAATGATACCTGCCCATGGGCGCCCATATGGGGGGGGGCAGGGGGGGGGGGCTCTTGTCCCCCTGGATGAATGATGCTGCCTTATTTTTATATTTTTGTTCTGAGATTTCTATTATATAGCATTAAAAGTAGCAATTAGACAAAGTTTGCCCCCCCTGGAATTAAGTTTATGGGCGCCCATGTACCTGCCCAATTGTAGTCATTACAATTTTGAAGATAGAGATATGGTTCATTAACCATCAAAAGAATATGTCTGTCCAGCATGCATGTCAAATCACCATGGTATGCAAATTCTCAGAATAATGCCAAAAATGGTATCCTTAAACAGATCACTGATAAGACTTACCAAAAATCCAATGGAGAAATCGAGTGCGCAAATAACTTGTTATGATATTGTGACGCAACAAATAAATCTAACAGAAACTTCGTAATGAACGTTAAGTAAAGAAAAAACACATGGAATCAGGAACCAGTCTCTCAAACCCCCCTTTATTAAACGATATAAGAATTATTTATTTAACAAAAAATTCTTCGTTTTTAATGAACGCCAAGCAAAGAAAAAAGAAAAAAACTCATATGGCATCAGGGAACAGTCTCTTGAACCCGGTAAAGTACTTTTAAAGGATACAAGAATTATTTATTTAACACAAAATCTTCGTTTTTAATGAACGCTAAGTAAAGAAAAAACACATAAAATCAGGGAACTGAGAAATGAATGGAAAACTGCTTATAAGCTAAAAATGTTCTTGGCTAAGTTTTTATCTCAAAGGCCCGGATGTGAGGGCTGTCACAGTACGTATTATATTGTTTCACCGATAATATGAATGATTACGCAATACCAGACAATGCATCATTCTTGAGATTCTCTGAAAAAATGCCAATAAATTTTCAGACATCATAATATGGGCCGCTGGAATTCGATGTATTATTTCACCGACAAGATGAATGATTGAACAATACCAGATAACGCATCATTCTTGAAATTCTCGAAAGAAAAAAACAATGTGGGGGCTCAAACTCATGCGCAAGCCCGGTAATGGAAAACCGATGTGCACAGGACCATTACATTACAATAATGATACCTGCCCTGTTGTAGTCATAATCAATAATCAATAATCAATAATTGACTCGATACCATTAGAGTGCAAAAAGACCTCATCAAACTGTTCATTAGAATCCGTATAGATATTCGTTTATAAGACACAATGTTACTCAAAGTTACTTCTCCTATTGAACAACATACTTGGGAAACGAAAATCTGAAAATAATGCTTCCAAGAATATTCCTTATCGCACCGGAAATTGAGATGACGTCAGATGTGTGCGCTTGGAATGATAGGATACCTGGGAGCTCAGAATGATAGGATAGGGCTACACTTGCATGGTGGTATAGGGCTGCGTTTGTATGGTGGGATAAGGCTGCGCTTATAGTGCCTAATGGGATACTACTTACAGGTTCGTTATATGACAAAGATTCGTTAAATGACCTCGTTATATGACAAACACAGAGATTACAGTACAAGCCTAATCACAATAAAATTAGCCAAGATTTTATTATTTAAGCAAAAATTAGCCGGCCAAATTCAAGAGGGTAAGGATGCAAGAGGATAGGAATTCTAAGACAGGCTTTTGCATATAGAGAGTCAAAATGGCGGGGAATACAAATTCTAGAGCAAATCAATTTTTCACAGATTAAAACCCTAGAACAGGATCCTAGATCATAGAATCATAGATTTTCTTGATTTAGAACAGGAAATTTTTATCCCCCCTCCCATCGTGAAAAACGAGGAAATCGTTTTTCTTTCTGTAAACTGTTACCATAAATTTGAAATTAGAAACCCCTGAAGTTTGAAAGGCTTGATCATGGCTGGATGGAGCTTGAACGAATGACTTGTTTTTTTGCTAGAGGTTGATTAAGTAGGCTATCAAAGAGACTTTCAAACAGATTGGGGTGATAAAATGTAATTAAAAAACAATATTTTTCTACAATCATTAGCATTACATTGTTTGTTTTTACTAGGGCCAGCAAGCTGCCATGAGATCGCAGAAAAATATTTAAAGGATTGTTTAAAAACTACTGCCTCTTATAAATTCATCTTCATAACACCTTCGTAAAGTGCCAAACTGCAACATGGCACTATTTGTAACCATTTTTGGAGTGAAAAAGCAGGAAAAGACAACAAGGGTGCGATAACGAGGTAATCTCCGAGGTAACGATAAAGATAACGATAACGACATAACGAAGATAACGAGGTAATCTTCACACTTGAACATCCTTAATCAGACGTCTTTAGTTCTCCCTCTTATATACTCCCTTTCCACCCCACCATTACTGAGTGGAAATTAAAAAAAACGCGTTTTGAAAAAAAAACAAATGATGAACAAAATTTTATTTGTTTTTATGAGAACAATTAAATGTGTTATGTGTAAACTCTTAAATATAGCGATGATGACACACCCCTCATGCTGTTTATTTACGTGAGAAAAAAAAACTAACGAAGACACCGGTTGGTTCTCGAGTTTTACACAGCGAAACTTGAGTGAGTTACCCATAATATACAAGTACCAAAACTCCTTTTCTCCTACGGAAATTGAAAAAATAAAAATCGAATAAAATTCTCAAATTGGGAAAGCCTTCTTTCCCACGGGGGGAGGGGGTATTTATCGGGGGACTAAAGTATTTGGACAGTTTGAAATCAGAAGATAATTTTTTCTAGGTATATAGCCGCTAAAAAATTTCAGAAGAATAGCGAGGTATCTGGAAATTTTGTTAACTAAAAAAAAAAAAAAGAAAAATAATCCCAGTATAAAGTAAATGTAAAGTTTCGTTTAACTGTTTTTTCCAAGCGTTAAGTGTTTCTTTTTGTTCAATGACCAATTTTTCCAAATATTAAGTACTATTATTAGGTTAATATATTGTTTCATTAAAGTGTTTTACGATGATCGCTGGTCAAAGTTTATGTCATTTGTGCCTTTCATTTATGTTATTTTACTATATTCATGGCCGTATATTTGGCTTTAAAATACACTTCTCTATCTATCTATCTATCTAATATGCAGAATACTTATATTAAACACATTTTGCATGCAGAACCGCTATACTTTACCCCCACCCCCCTAATATGCAAATATACAGCCCAAATTCACTTCTAAAGTAACGAAGAAACTAACTTAATAACTGGCGTGTTCTAGAATTTTACACAGCGTAAACTTGAGTGAGTGGCGCATAATACACAAGTACCAAAATTCCTCCCCCCCCCCCCTACGGAAATAAAAAAAAACTCAAACAAAATTCACAAATCTGGAAAGCCTTATTTTCCGCGGGGGAGGGGGTATTTTCCGGGAGGAGGGGTATTTTCTGGGGATGGGTATTTTCCGGGGTGTACTCGCCATAGGAAACGCCTAGAACCGTAAAACCTATATTTAATGCCTTTAAAAAAATAATATTGACTTCTTTGTTTCATCGGCCAAGGTAAACAAAGGTCGTTGTGCAAGGTTATTTGTGTGCATTTAAAGACAAAAAAGAGCAAAAATTATATTTAGAAAAGCCAAGCTTGTCTAACAGAGTAAATAGCGAAGTTGACACTTAAGACGAGCAAAAATTACTGTTTCGCCGATTACGTAAGATATATTTACAAAACTAGATCAAATAAACTAACTCGTTATATTTTTCAATAGCTGTGGAAGTCTAAAAACTAGTGCTTTACTGAAAACTAAGCTTAATTAATTTTTTTTTTAGAAAATTATAATTGCATACTAAAACATATCGATATCACGGCTGCTGTAAGACTAAATAGACTTATAGATTAGTCTTTGTTTTGTGCAAGCAAGTCATATAATTTTCTGCTCCTAGGAGAATATCCTGTTGTTTTTTTGTTGTTTTTTTTTTTTGGGTGGGGTGGGGGTTGGTGTTCTCATATAACCGCTAATTTTTAGAATTCTATAAATCATAAGAGGAATGTAAAGAAAGTAAAGAAATCATTAAAATGTGAACTAAAAAGGTGTGAAGTGGAGGCCATGGATAAAATTGCCAAAGACCTGAAAGATGCTTCCAGACTGCATAATAGTAAAATATTGTACTAGCATGTTAATAAATTGTGACGGAATAGTCAACCTGGACTTGTCGAGGGGGAAGATAGGAACGAGGCAGCAATTAGTGAGAAGGAAAGAGTGAAAGAGAGATGGGCAGAACATTTAAAGAATGTGCTAAACCATGATAGAGTTACAGAAAAAAAATATAGAAAAGAATTAAAAAGTGTATGACACTTTGGATGTGAATAAAGATTTATTTTGTGAGGAAGAATGAATGATACTACTAAAAGAATAGAAAAATAACAAGGCCATAGGTGCAGATAGTGTGGTAAATGAGTTTGTTCTTTAAATATGGTGGTTATGAGGTTAGAAATAAGTTATTGGAGATCATGAATATGATTTTTGGAAAAGAGGAAGTACCTTAAGATTTTAGGAAAAGCTTAAACCACAGTATAAGAAAGGTGATATGAGTGAGTATGGCAATTATCGAGGCATTAGTCTGGTCTCTCTATGTAGCAAATTAATTAGTAATATGATACTTTTTAGACTGAGAGATAGCGTAGACAAAGTTTTAAGAGAAGAACAGTGCGGTTTTAGAAAAGGTGAGGATGTGTCGACCAAATTTTCACTCTTAGATTAATTATTGAGAAGTGCCTGAGTCATCAAACGTGTTTAGTCCCAAATTTTATAGATTATGAGCAAGCGTTTGATTAACCTTAACCCTATCTTTGTATGGTATACCAGATAAATAGGTTAAAGTGATTAGTGCCATATACAAGAATAAAACTGCTGCGGTTAAGATAGGAAACGGGGTTAGTAGCTAGTTTCGTATTAAATCGGGAATTAAGCAGGGTCGCGTTATACCCCAATTTATATAGATCATTTTTATGGACTCTAAGGAGTCCATAAAAAGGAGTCCTAAGGAGTACAGCAAAGGCAATGGGAGAACACCGAATCAAATGGGAAGTAAAACTCTCCTAGACTCAGAATATGCTGATGATTTAAGCATCCTAGATGAAAATGTTAGCAAAATTAACGAACTTTTAGACGTCTTGCGGGTTCAGGGTTCAAGAATAAGTCGTTAAGGCTAGAAATAAGTGAAGGTGAAGAGGTGATATTGGATGACGAGAAGATCGATCATATGGACAACTTCGCCTACCTATGTAGTGCTGTTAGTAAAGACGGTGGGTGCAGTAAAGATGTGAAAAGTAGAATAGTCAAGGCCCATGGTGTTTTTGCACAGCTGAAAAAAGTTTGGAAGAATAGGAAGATAAGTCTGTGAACCAGGATTAGAATCTTGAAAACAACAGTGATGACAGAAGTCAAGTATGGTTCCGAAGCAAGGGTGCTCCGAAAAACGGAGGAGGATTTTCTGGATGTTTTCCAGAGAAATTGCCAACGGATTCGTCGGGTACGGTTGATTGACCGTATCTAAAAGAGTAAGCTGTACGAAAAATATGATTCAATCCCGCTCTCTATGGCTATGATGAGAAAAAGGATGAAATGGCTATGAAACGTTCTGCGGATGAAGGAGGGCAGATTGTCAAAGACTTTCCTTTCCGACCAACCGTCTAGGACCAAACGATAAGTAGGTCGTCCCCGAATGGGGTGGGAGGATGTTGCAAGGAAACATCTAAGGGAAATGTGAACAGCTTGGGAGGATGTAAAGAGGGAGGCTTTGAATAAATTGCGATGGAGGAGGAGCGTGTAACTGTGTTGGTCTCAGGCTGCTTGGTGCTGCAGATAGTTGTTAGTAGTAGCAGTATTAGTAATCGGCAAAGTAGTAACTCTTGTCGTTTTAGTTTCAATGTTGCTCTTTACTACCGTGAGAAAAGTTTTATCAATTTTTAAAATTAATTGCCGATGTTTTAATCATCAGCCTAACCGATGTTTTAAACTCGAAAGAAGTTAACAACATTAGGTGGTATGTTTTTAAAACAAACAGCAAGTTTGGCCCAAGATCCAAAAGCTGCAATTTGAAAATTACCTTTTTTGTGTTGCACGTTACTACCGAGACCGTGTCCAGGGGGGTCACCGGGTTTGACCCCCTCGTCGTAACCTTCTACCGACTCGTAAAAAATTCACAAAAATGCATATATACAAATTTCTTTACCCCCCCCCCCCCGACGATGAAAAACCTGGATACGGCTTTAGTTACAATAATCATAGAGAAAATTAATGTCCTATACTTTCGTGTTACAAAGTGTGCTTTAATTCATTGGTTTATACGAGCCCATCGCAGCCCATCACATTATTCCTTATCTCTGGAGAGAACACAAACCCCTCCTTTTTAAACCCGGGTTATCTTTTTAAACCCCTCCTTTTGAAGAAGGGGTTTAAATATGAGCATCAATTAAATCCCTCATTAAAACCTTAGCTTTTTAAACCCCTCCTTTTAAATCTCAGGATAACTAACTACTGAGCGACAGATCTAGACGGAGAAGGAAATGCAATTTCTGGAGGGAGAAATAACTCCGCCTAAATTAAAACCATATTGCTTCTTTTGAAAGATTAATTGAAAAAACTTTCCGAAAAAAAAGTTTTTCAAAGAAAAGTAAAGGCCATTTTAAACTTAAGCTCAGTAGGTACAAATACCTTTTGAAATTCAAACTCAAAACGACCAGAAATTACTTTTAAAGAATAGATGAAACCCAAAACGAACAGAAATTTAAATAAACAATCATAGGAAAAAACATACAAAAGAAAAAATTTGTAATATAATTCGTTTTCAGTAAAGCGCCAATGACGCAGTAGGATTTAGGCTTCTGCAGTGAGGCGATACCCAAACTCTTGTTCGTAGTTATTTTTTTCGATCCAAACTTGATTTACATATTCATTTTAAGTTTCACATGTTTTAAGATTTATTTATTCATTTACATCAATATATATTGTATGTTTGTTCGCATTGATTGTTTATTTAATTTCTGTTCGTTTTAAGTTTCATTTATACTTTATTAGCAAACTATTTTTTTTTTTCGTTTTAAGCTTGATTTTCATATTCAATCTGAGCATTACTCGCTTTAAGGTCTATTTATTCATTTATATTATTACTTGTTGTATGTTTTTTGCTATGATTGTTTATTTAATTTCTGTTCGTTTTGGGTTTCATTTATTCTTTAATAATAATTTTTGGCTGTTATGATTTTTAATGTTAAAAGACATTTGTATCTAATGAGCTTAATTTTATAATGGCCTATACTTTTATTTGAAAAATATCTATTAAAAGAATGTGTTTAATCAATTTTTTTTCTTCTTTTACTGCAAAAAGTCTAAAGTTTTAATGGCATGGGGGGGTGGCTTACTGTCCGATTATTCTTGACTTTAAAAAAAACGATCAAGAACTTTCAATTGAAATCGAATGAGGCTTTTGTCAAAGTCTATACGATTACCTCTTTGATAAAAACCTTATATATGAACAATGGACAGCTTGCATAACTTGTGGACAGCGATTGACAATAATGAATGGATTGAAAAAATAGCAAGTTTAATTAACGCAATCTTGCGTTAATTAAGTAAATTATATTACTTTTGACTACGTTAGGGGGGCGCTCTCCTCGCCCCTCAACTGGATCCGCCACTACCTTACACTCTCTGTTTCTTTCCTTGTTAGGGAGGAGAGCAGATGCCTAATAGGTGTGTGCTAATACCAAAACATTCTAACTCTCATTGGGTCTTCAGGTATAAACAGAATTAGTTCAAAGGAAGGGGCGGGGAAAGAGGGCGTGGGGGGTTATTTGTCCTTCGATCAATTTTGACTCTTAAGAGCTGGACTAGAACGTCAAATTTCCATTCAAATGAGTCCTCTATGAGGTTTATACGAGAATCCCTTCCTGCCCCCGGGACCTGGGGGTCTTTATCAACGCTAAAGTTTTATTACTTAAACTTTTAACTATTTTTAACGAATTGGTATTTTAACCCTTGCATGTAAAGCACCTTTAAGAAAAAAAAAAAATTGAAGCTATATGAGATTTATTCATTTATATATATTCGCACCGGTTATATATATGTTTGTAATAGAGTTAATCTTTATTTCTCTCCGTTTGGGGTTTTGTTTGTCCTTTAATATCTATTTCTGGTCTTTTTGAGTATTAACTATAGATTAAATCTATTTCTGTTGGTCCTGAGCTGAATATGGCTCGTTACTCTTCTTAGAAAACCTATATTTATGTTAGGTTTTTTTTTTATTAGTAACTATTAAACATGGGAACCCTATGCTATTTCTCATGCGCAGCTTAATTAAATACTTATGAGACCCCAAACCCGATTTTTTCGCACCACCATGAATGGATTGAAAAAAAAGCTTCTAAAAACAGTAGCTTGGTTTATCTACTTTTTAATATAAAAAGAACAGGGTTCTTTTGATTAGACCATTTTTCAGATTTTTGTTTGCCACATTAACTTATCATTTACTATAAAATGTGTATTTTAAACTTATTTTAAGTATAGCTTCAATTTTCAGCACTTTTTGGCAAATTTACTATGTGCTCTTTCTATACAAACTATACTTTACTAAAGTCTTTCGAGTTGGGGCAGCATATTTGGCATAAACAAAAAAACTTTAGCATAGACAGTAGGAGGGGGGAAGTTGGATAATCATCCAATACGGAGTAGAACTTCACTTATCTCCTCCGTTCCCAATTAAGGAGATTAGAGAGACTCTTTGGGCTGTAGAATGTTGAACCGTATGAGGTGTGCAAGACATCAGGATACTAAAAACACTTTATATTCTCAGTAATTGTAGGATTGCTTCCAATGATCGTGGATTGGTGAGCCCTTCGAGCCATGATTTGATTGAGCTTCCACTTCTGATTTGTAGTTTCGACTCATTGTTCCGTTTTATATTTATAATTATATTGTTCTATATGTTATTTTGATTCACAATTCACTCATATTGTATCGATATTTAAGCCTTGAAATGAAACTAAAAACTATGCCGAAGCTAGTAGTGGGGGGACGTCTCCTCCGTCACATTTCGAATTGGACAGTCGCCGAGACAGTAATACAGACTGCGATAATATGTCTTTTGAAAATGTTTTTCAAAAGACACGAAAATAATCGTCAAAAGGAACATGAAGTGCTATCTCTGACATTTCCGTTGATTCTTTATTCCCGTTACTTTCAGACGTAAAATTTAGAATTTTATCGAATGGGTTTTGTCGTCCCCTCCCTGAATAATTCACATTTGGAAAACTCATCCCCTGGGAAATTCCTCCCCCCTCCAAGAACATTTTCTTTTCCTGTTGATAATTCCCACGCGTTAAATTTCACACAGCAGAAATTTCCCAGCCGTGGAATATGCCCCCCCAAACTTATTCCCCTCAGATAATTTCGGATATAAACAAAAATGGAAGCTGAAATTTCTACTCAATATTTTAGGTCAGAAGTAATACTATATCATTGTTCAAGAAAATAGCTAGAAGGGTTACGAGAGGGATCATTTCTTTGTATTTTCTTAGGCATTGTTTGTATAAATAGCGGCGTCAAAAACGTTACAACGGGGTTCAGTTACCTGAGCATTACCAATTATTGTACTCGGACATCAATAGCAGATCCAGGTTTTTTTCAGGGGGGAGGCGCAAAATCGGTTGTCCTGATTGAAGTTAACGTTGTACAAGATTAATCGACGCAATTTAGCATCAGTTAATTAAGTTATACTACTCTACACTCCGTTAGGTGGGGGGGGCTAACGGCCCACTAATCTCTTTTTAATCTAAAAAATTGTACAATAATTTTCAGTTTTCAATAAAACGAGCCTTCTCCGAGGTTTTTCCGAGTTTCCGTTCTATAAAAAATGATATGAAGAAATCGGGGAATTCTTAAATTACAACCCTGGCCCTGAGGGCTGTGGAATATTTTTCATCCTCAAAAACGTAATTTCCAGAACTTAAAACTAAGTTTAAAAAAACGACTGTCTCAAAACTATGATTGGATGTATTTGGGGAGAAGATGGGCGTAAGTGAGGAGTTACTTGCCCTCAAACCACTTTCGACTATTAAAAAGAGCACTAGGCCTTTTATTTTCCAATTGAATGAGCCCTTTCTGAAGTATCTGCGACAACACCTTCTACAAAAACCTTATAAGCCCCCAGGGCACAGCTTAAAACCCTTGCCCTGAGGGTTTTGGGGGAGCGTTCTCCTCAAATATATATTTTCTATCTGAAAATCTACTCCACAGAACAAACGAACTAACTCAAAATTTTGTTGGTATGTGGTGGGGAGAAAGATGGGCGTGGGGGGCTAGTTTCCCTCCAATCACTTTAGAATGTTAAAACATGCACTAGCCCTTTGAATTTCCAATCGAATGAGCCTTTTTTTCTACGACAACGGTCTCGACAAAGTTTCTACGACAACGCCTTCTATAAAAACCTTATATGTTCCCAGGAGATAACCTAAAACCTTGGTCCTGATGGTAGGGGGAGAGTGTCCACCTCCAAATTCTAGTTTCTGTCTCGAAACCAGTTCCGTGTAACAAACTGACTTTAAAAAAAGTGTTATGCGATGTATGGAAGGACAAGATGTACGGAGAGGGTGGAGGCTCGCTACCGTCTTAAACCTTTTGAATATTAAAAATGGCACTAGCCCTTTGAATTTCTAATCGGATCGGGCTTTTTTGAAGTTTCTACGACAACACCTTCTATAAAAACCTTATATGCCCCCAGGGCATTACTTAAAACCCTTGCCCTGAGGGTTGTGGGGGATTTTCCTCTTCAAAAACATATTTTATATCTGGAAATCAACTACGGTGAACAAAATGGCTATCTCAAAATTTTGATTGGACGTTTTTGGGGGAATGATGAGCGTGGGGGGCTAGTTGCCCTCCAATCACTTTCGACTATTAAAAAGGGCACTATCACTTCGAATTTACAATCGAATGAGCCTTTTTGAAGTTTCTACGACAACACCTTCTATAAAACTTTATATGCCCCCAGGGCATAACTGAAAACCCTTGCCCTGAGCGTTGTGGGGGAGTGTCCTCCTCAATGTCATCATAGACTACGTTATGACAAGGACTACTTCACGTCTCAGCTTTGGACTCAAGTTTGGAGATCGTGTCATTACAGATGCTGATTTTGCCGATGACTTGGCCATTCTGGCGGACTCCATGGAGCAGTTGCTGGAAGCGCTTTAAATCCTACGAGAAGAGGCTGCAAAAGTAGGACTGCAGATAAACTGGACTAAAACGAAAATTATGGCCAGTGACCCATCCTCTCCTGCTGCCAATCCTTCAGTTAGCCTGGATAGCACCACTAGCATCTAAGTTGTCCAAAGGTTCACCTACCTGGGCTTCATAATTTCTTCAAATGGCTCGCTTCTTTCTGAATTAGAAGCAAGAATATCCAAAGCGTCTTCTGCCATGGGCAGACTGAACCGTCACCTCTGGCGAAAACCGAACATCAGTCGCACAACAAAGCTGCGGATTTTCAACGCCCTCGTCGGTTCTGTGATGCTCTATGGAGCTGAGACGTGGCAAGCTTCAGCCGCAACCCTCAAGGCAATTGATGTCTTTCAGTCGAAGAGCCTGAGGAGGAGCGAAGGTCTACGATGGTTCGACTTTGTCAGCAATGAGAAGCTGCTGCAGCTCACCAAGCAGTCTCGGTTTTCGACCCAAGCAGCCGAGCGAACACTACGATGGTTCGGACACCTACTTCGAATGCCTCCACACATACCTGCGAAAACAATCCATGACTTCGACCCTGTCAAAGCCGGTTGGGAGCGACCTCGCGGCCGACCGAAGAAACGATGGTCTGACAGCCTGTCCGAGTTCCTGGCGATGGCAAATATCAGGTTGAGCGATGTGCAAACGCTTGCCATGGACCGAAGTGGATGGAAGAGGCAGACGTCACTCTCTACGCCGAGCAGCGCCCGGCAGGACACATAAGTCAAGTAAGTAAGTCAAGTCCTCCTCAAAAACATATTTTCTACCTGAAAATCAACTACGCTGAACAAAATGGCTATCTCGAAATTTTGATTGGATGTGTTTGGGGGAATGATGGGCGTGGGGGGGGGGGGGGGCTAGTTACCCTCCAATAACGTTTGACTATTAAAAAGGGTACTAGACCATTGAATTTCCTATCAAATGAGCCTTTTTTGAAGTTTCTAAGACAACACATTCTACGAAAACCCTATATACCTCAAGGGTATAGCTTATAACCCTTGCCCTGAGGGTTGTGGGAGATTGTCCTCCTCAAAAACATATTTTCTATCTGGAGATCAACTACGCTGAACAAAATGGCCATCTTAAAATTTTGATTGGATGTGTTTGGGGGAATGATGAGCGTGGGGAGGGTCTAGTTGCCCTCCAATCACTTTCGACTATTAAAAAGAGAACTATCCCTTCGAATTTCCGATCGAATGAGCCTTTTTTTAAGTTTCTACGACAACGCCTTCTATAAAAACCTTATATGCCCCCAGGGCATAGCTTAACACCCTTGCCCTGAGGGTTGTGGGGGAGTGTCCTCCTCAAAAACATATTTTCTATCAGAAAATCAACTACGCTGAACAAAATGGCTATCTCAAAATTTTTATTGGATGTGTTCGGGGAAATGATGGGCGTGGGGGGAGGGGGGAGGGCTAGTTGCCCTCCAATCATTTTCGAATATTAAAAAGGGAACTAGAACTCTCGATTTCCAATCGAATGGACCCCCTTTGAAGTTTATGCGACGATCCCTTCCCTATGAAGTGCCTCTGGGGAAAAAAATAATAAATAAATAATAAAACATTGTAGCCGTATGGCCTTTACTACAGGCATTGCTACAGGCGTTGCCTCTGAAAAACTAAACCAGCAAGAAGAAACAAAATTTTGGGACATGCCATTTTTACAAGTGAACCCTCTGTTCCCCAGTGCTGTAATAATGTTTAACTCTTTTTATTTTATTTATATGTGGAACAGCAATTTATAAAGGACTAGCTTTACACAATCAAACAGCATTTGTAGGCGTATTTAGTTTTCCAAATCACCCGCGAGAATTAGGTGTCTAGAATAACTACAAATTTATTAAGTACGCCCTCCCTAGTACTGGCCCTGACTAATGAATTATAGCTGCATTTTCGATTAGGTTGTCCAAATTCTACCGAGCATGAGTATTGCTCATTGCTACCAAAAGCGTCTTATTTTGAGAGAGTTGTAATATCAATTTTAATTATTTACAGATTAATAAGTATTAACATAATTATTTGAAAAACTTGTTATCGGAGGATTTTTTTTGTAAAATCTCAAAAGGAGCAAATGGTACCCTTAGAATTATTAATCATTAACCCCTGAAATGTGCAGAATTATTAACCCTACATTAATTCTTATTGGAGTGCCAGTGAAACAGGCTGTGGTGATGAGGTGAGCAACGGACAGTTTAGATCACAGTACACATATCACACATATCTAAATATATTTACTGTGGTTTAGATCTAGGCTTAAAAGATATGCATTTAGTGTTAACGTCGAGTGCACCAAAGTTTTTATTGGCATTTTTATTCATAAAAATAAAACTGTTAAATCAATAATTAATAAAATTAAATAAATGACTTTAATACACTGACTAAAAAGTTTAGCTCACAGATCAACTGATAGCAGGTCCAAATTTTACAGAGCATGAGTATTGCTCACTGTCTTATTTCACACCGATACCAAAAGGGTCATAGCAGAAGATCCTCCATGTACAAACCTAGATCTACTCTGTTCTTTTATGCTTTTAATATATTACACTTAGATACGCTTAATGGTGTATACGGACTTCCACGCAAACTTTCTGTGACAAATGGAAGAACATAAAAAAATTTGACTCGGTTCCATATGCACAGTCACGGAACACACCCTGATCAAAATCCACCAAACAAGGATTGATTTCTCTTTTACATAGCCGTCAAGTTGTTCCTTCTAAGCATATTATAGTAGTCCTTGGAGAGGTCATCAAAGGAACTATGCAAATCGATTTATTAGTACATACTTGGTTTACCAGTGATAATCTTAGAGTCGGCGGTTCAGGGTTTTCCCAAACGGTATTTTGTTGAATCTCTTATCCTCTACCCACTTTTTGGCCAGAAACAAAAATTAATCAAACATTACTGCCATAAAGAATATTTCTAAGCCAGAAAAATCCTAAGTGTGAGTAAGAACTTTTGCTCTTCCATTCAACTAATCACAGCTATCACACCAAAAGATAGCATCCAGTTGAGTTCCCCAGCTCCCAGAGGAAAGCCGAAAGTGAGACTGATCTGTGTTCTTCTAAGGACACTTATGTCCAGAAGAAAACCTAATTGTGTACAAAGACACTCGGAGTCAGAGAGCTAGAAACAGAGCAAAAAAAACGAAACGTTTTTTTTCGAAAACAACAAATATCCTCTGTCAATCAGCAAACTTAGTGTTTAGCCTAAGGGTATATACAGTTTGTTTGTGTGTTTGTTTTTTTAGGGGGGAAGGGCTGGATAGGAGTAATTAAATTGAAAGCGAATATATAAATCAACTAAACAGTCCAGAGTAAGAATCATCTAAGAACTGATAAGAATCAAAAAAAGAATTGTGTTGTTATTGTAGCTAGTTTAGAAGGACAGTGTCTGTGCAAGACTGCCCAAAGAAGTGAATTTTTTAAAACAGTTTTCTATACACTTTTCCTCGCTAAATTTCGAAATGCAACACAATTCATATCATTATCACATATAAATCGTTGAATATCATATTTTAATAGTGCTCATATTTTTGCGAAATTTTCAATTTTATCTTATTTAGTCGTGGGTGTTCCATAAAAAAAAATCACATTACATTGTTATTATTAACATTAGGAGGGGTGGACCCACAATCAGTGGGTTGAGGCTCAGGCTTTCAAGGCTCATTGCCTCTATTCCCCAAAATAAGCTCTATTAATGGTTGGAGGGGGACCAATGATGGGTTGGGCCTCCCTACCCTTACCATATATCTTGCCAGCTGTCAGACTTCTCATTCCCTTACTATGTCCTCCAGCTTAGCAATAAAATTATGAAATCTAAAGCCGGTGTTTAATCCTTGCTGGACATTCTTTTATCAGATGCCTTCTGGTGTCCACAGTGGCCATATCGAATTTTCGGCATGATGGGGATTCACCCCTCCCTATTCGGAAAAGATGTTTCCCGAAATTTCCAATTCCTGTTACGGCTTCTACAACCATTCTTATCTTGGATCTTGTCAGCTATAGAAAATATTAAGTCAGGGTGGTTTTGAACTTAGGGAGTAGTTCCTTCATTTCCTTGTACTCCACTTTCCTATGCTAAATTTTCTCCGCTCTGTCATTGCTCCTATCCCTCTCAATGCCGCCTTCAAGAAATTCTGAGAATTTGTAATGTCATGCTATGGGCCATAATTTCTCAATGATGTCCCAGCCTTAATTACTTCATCTGTCATACCACTACCCTTATTCCCGAGTGTCATAGGACCAATGTTACGGTTGTGTGGTTTCCTATGGTTACCAAATGATTTAGGGCTTCGTAGCATTCCAATTCTCTATCACATAGAAACAGCATGATATAGAACATTGAAAGTCAACTTTCGAATTTAGCATAGACTTTTATTAGAACTAAACTTTCTAGTTTTAGATAAATGTCAGCTCATTCCTCTATTGGATTTCTTTTTCCTTAAGAAAACGATATTTGAGCTGTTTAAGTTAATTTTCTAACGTTATATCTATATTAAAATCAAAACACAACATAGTTTTCAAGACCCATAATTTTTTGGTTTAAATTCGATATTTCAGACCCTAAAAAAGTGCTTAAAACACAATTGGACAAAAACACAGGACGCTAAAAAATATTTGATCTTTTTTAGTTTGGATACCAAACTCAAGTAGCTTTGCAGGCAAATTCGCTTAATTGAGCGTAAATGAATAAAAAAAATTGACGACACGTAAAAGAATATCCTTTTGTGACTAAAAATCTTCAGGTATAGCATCTCCTACAACAGACAATACGTACGTATCTTCTGTTTCTAGATCCGACCGGAACAATTATCGGTAAAAACAAAATCCGTTAAATCAAACAACGTACGCTAGGGACAAAGACAGGAATTCTTCTGATTCTATTTAATTTAAAATACCAGCAACAATATATGGCAAAAATAAAGTAGCGCCTGTTTTTCAGAATTATTTGAGGAAGCAGGGGGTCAAATTTGAAAAGTGGCCAAAAACAGGCGAATTGTATGGTGCGTCCCAGATATGCGTGTAAAATTGATCAGAGAATTGTAATTAACCTCTATCACAAGTTGAAGCACATCCTCATACTTGCTTGCAGGGGGAATCCCCAACGAAAGATTCGTGTATTGTCATATCTTCGGCTTAAAATGGGATTTTGGCAGAAATACATTCAAACAGAAATCTATGTATTTAACCCTACAAACGATTTCCATTACAAAATCCTTGCAACCATATAAAAATATTAGAACCTCTGAGACAGCTTTTCGCAAAATTCTGGGGGCAACCTAAAGGTCGGTAATGGCCCCAAATTCTATTTTGAGCCCTAAAAGCTGTTTCTAAGTTTATGGGGAAACAGTTTTTATTATGGTTCTTGGCAGTAAAACTTTAGAAAAAAGAAATAACTTTGAGAAATAAAGAGAACCATTCAATGTTTTTTCCAAATATAATAATCAACTGTCGTCGCGAAAGCAGTTTCTTGATCGTGTCAAATAAAGCTAATTTGAAAAGAAAAATGACCAGAATTATTTATAGAGCTTAAGGCTATATCTGGTTTCATTAGGCGGGGGGGGGGGATCTAGGTCCATTGGAACATCAGTGATTAATTTATTTGGAAACAACATTGAATGGGGAATCGAGGAGCATATTTATTTATTTTTTTATCTTTCAAGGGATGAATCTACAGACTAAAGTATGTCCTGGGAAGATATTTTTAAGAACCTAACTCCACTCCTTCTCCTTCTAGAGGGCATTAACCGTTCATGACCTTTAAAAATCTTTGTTATAAAAGTGGTTATTTATGTATTAACGTACTCTTTTATATACTGCTAAAGAAATCAAGTTTGGTTAATGCTAATGGAATAAAATAAAATAGGATGAATATATAATAATTTAGAAACAAATTTGGCCTATATATTCGCACACTAGGGTGGGGCAAAGCATACCATATATTAAATATGTAACCTAACCTAGGTATCTTTCCCCCCCCTAAATCCCAAAAAATAACAGTTTAAATATCGTAAACGCAATGAAAACCACACTTTGCATTGCATGACTCTGTAGTGGTCTCTTGAATTAACCTGTCTTTAGCAGGTTTTTTGTGACTGGTTTCATTGCATTACATAAAAGAGTATGTTTAATATATAAGCACCTAAAAGTGAAACCTTCCAAAATAGATCTTCTGCTTAAATGAAGTGTTTTCGGCTTTACAACTTTGCTCAATCCCAATTTATGAGGTTTCAAAGATCTCCAAATACATTTCCTGAGTTTAGAAAAAAAAAACAAGATATGGCTTAGAATTCTACTGAAATAACATAAACTGACTTTTCAGAACTAAAACCAGAGAAAAGGAAACTGCAAACGTAAAATTAAGATATAACGTTGTTTCGTCGAAATTCCAATAGGTAAAGACCTGTCAAGTAGGCAAATTTTTTAAGACTTAGAAATCAGGAAGGGGTAAAAAGGTAGCTTGGCAATACCTTCCCGGGGTATGTTTTTGGCCCTGGATTCATTACTGTAAGTTTCATTTTCCTAACCTCTTTCAAAGATAGCGAAAAGTAGTTTGTCTAACATTCTACCAGAGATAGTTTGAAGCTTACCTTATCAAGTTGAAAAACAAATTACAGCACCATATTTATCCGTCTTGTCTAATCCACAGACTTTTTAGCACTAACTAATCCTGTCAAGCATGCAATCCAATGCAACACTAATTCTTCGGCGCTCCTTATCACTTCAAACTAAAAAAAGAATAGAAAAAAAACTCTCAGCTGGGATCTCTATATTATTTGAATGAAAAATTGTTTTCACTTGGATTGAGGAAATAGAGTCAATTTGTTCAAGCAGGAGCGTATTTAATGACGCAATTAAAATCAATTAACTCAGATAAAGGAAAAAAATCAACAAGGCCGTCTAGAAATGATATCTATTCTTTGAATGAGTAAATTAAGTACATGCGTAAAACGAGTAAACCAAATGGTACTTACCTGTTATCTCGACCACACTCAAGAAGTGAAGTGAGGTTAATCAGAATGAAATATACCAATATTTGATGAAAATATAATACTTTTGTAGCAAAATTATGGAAACTACAATAGAGAATTATGGAAAGCGGTACGCCCAGAACGCATTATTTTAAATACCTAACCAACTCTATATATTAAATAATTAATTAAAATTTACCTTTATAGTTTATTTCAGTTAGACTAAGCTAATTATCTCCGAATGTAGACAGAGAAACCAGTTTTAAACAGATCAAATTCTTTAGTGTTGTCGGGATAACACGTATGCACCAATCAAATATATAATTAGTATTAATTCTATTAGGAAAAAACGAACATTGCCCAATCAAGGGGTTGTTCACTATTTCGCTTCACGCAAACGAAAATGGGTTTGTCCCAACCACAGTATATAAATTATAGGAAGTATGATCTTTCCCTATCTCACCCATTATAAAAACCCGGACCGAGGTGCGAGTGCTCCAGAGAACGTAGAAACATAAGCGACATTAGATCTTTTCACGGGTAGACAAGTCAGATTTCTCTTGAACGCGAAACTTGGCTTCAACGTTGGAACACTAAATTTTGAAGAAACTAATTTTAAATTAATCTATTCCAATACATATATGAAAATCGGTAATTAGTAGTGCACTGTTATTATTAGATGTTTTTAGGAATTAAAAGTAGGTTTCGAAGTCTCAAGTTGGTTTCAAAGGCATTTTGAGAAAGTTTCTGCCAAAATACGAGTTCCAGGGTAATTGAACCGCTGATGAGAGGAGCTGTTTGTACGCGCTAATACAAGAATAAGTGGGAGGAGCTGTTTGTTCGCAACGAGAATGAAGAGCCAGAAATTATCTACGGTAAACTTACTGCTGTATATTTATACCCCATTTTATATAATATACCAGTAAGTTTACCGCAGATGATTTCTGGCTCTTCATTCTCGGTGCGAACAAAAAGCTTCTCCCACTTATTCCTGCACTTATTGTCCACTTATTGGTTGAGCCGGCCAAGTGGTTTTGTCAGTACTTGTTCAGTAGGTGATTATTCTTTGTCTACACGTGAAAAGATCTAATGCCGATTATGTTTATATCTGCAAAAACGTTCTCTGGAGCACTCGCACCTCGGTCCGGGTTTTTATAATGGGTGAGATAGCGAAAGATCATACTGGATAATTATATAAACTGTGCTTTATACTGTGGTCCCAACATTACCTGGCATAATGTAAGCAGCAGCGTAGCTTATTAGGGTGCAATGGTCAGTAAAATGGAAACAACATTACAGCTATTCTTTATTTGATAATACTACAATACTACATTTACCAAAATAAGAATACAAAGAAAAATCAAATACCAAACTAATAATCCCAAAATAATCAGGCTTGTAGGGAGGAAAGACAATAAAGACAAAAAAAGGCAAAGCAAGTAAGACAAAAAAACAAGACGAATAGGCAAGATGGAAAAATACGCAAAAAAAAGAACCAACATAACTTAGAATGTTTGTCATTTACTACAGAAAAGAATTAATGGTACTTGTCGGTTATTGGAGACACACCCAAGGAGCGAATTTAGGCTAATCCTAATGAAAAATAACAAAAGTAAATGATAAAATAACACTTTGGAGATAAAATTATGAAAGCCTAACCTAACATAATCTAACGTAACCCCCACCCCTAATGTGCAAATATATAGCCAAAATAATACAAGTTCAACGCATTCTGTCTAAGTCCAATGCATTGTATCATCCATCACTTTTTTTGTAGCTATGAGACCGGTTTTTGGAAATGAAACCTAGGCGTAATTCTTGAAAGTGTTTCCAATAACCGACAAGTACTGAATCAATCGTTCAGGATGGTTGACCAGTGGTGCCGACTCCCAAAAATGTTCGGCGGATGGGTCAAAATATCTCTCAGAATCTAGGCGGGGGGGGGCAATTTTACTTTTTTCAATTTTTCTCCAACGAAAATACCGAATAAGGGTATTTATCACTGAAAATACACCAAAAGGTTTTTTCTCGAAATCAAAGGGAGGCGACAAAAAAACGGTAAAGTTTGGTTAATGCTAATGAAATCAAACAAATATAATGAAAATATAATAGTTTAAAAACCAATTTTGGCTATATATATGCCCTTTAGGTGGGTGGGGGATAAAGCATAGCATATAATAAATACGTAACTTAACCTAGGTACCTTTTTCCCCTAAACCCCCAAAAACGAAAATTTAAATATTCTAAACGGAGAGATAAACCACTGTTTGCAATGCTCGGCATGTGCTCTCCATTGAAAGAACCTCTTTGACTAGTTTATTTTATCATCTTCGCTATATGAAATATCGTGTGTCTTACAGCTAATAGAACAATACCAAAAAAGCCTTCCCCCCAAATTGGCCCCACTGTAATCGATAGTCAAGATAGAGCCCTGCTTCTACGCACCCTTTTCCCTCTCCGTACCTGACGTTTTTTCTTTTTACCAATACGATGGCAGTGCAAATAAATGTGACAGGTCGTAGGCTAGGCTCTGGGTAATAAAAGCGAAACGGAAAACAAAACATCCCCCAAGACCTCTCCCGTAATTAGGACTTCGCGTTATACTGCATAGTGCGATTTTCTCAAGTCTTTACAGCATAATCCTTTTTGATTTCCAGTATCCTGTTCAGTAGATAAAAGAAATTCTAACAAAAAAAAAATCTGAAATAAAAATGTTTTGATTAAGAACTAAATGAGGCACAAACTGCCCCAGGAACCTCCTGACTTAGATGGCCCTGCATTCGATTTCAATACAGAAGAGACATCAAAAGAAATTTGACATAAAAGGAAGAGCAAATCCACAACACCGATGTATGTAGCTATATCTGCAAATATGCGCCACCATGTTTGATATTTATAATTTTGATTTTTCTGACCTCTCTGTCTCCACCAATATATTCTTAATTAATCAATCAGCAGATAAACGCAAATTTTGACATATTTCTTTGTACTGATTTTAGTTGTCATGTTAAAAGAAGCTACCAATCTTTCTTCTCCATATATGGCTGTCAAACCTCTCATTACGCCACTGTCTATAAGCATGGATGTAGCAGTAAAAGCATACGCGTAGGCGCAAAATATATTGGAGGCATAGAATGACATACAGCTGTAAAAGAGAGTATCCAGCCCCTAGATTAAAATTCTATGTTACAATTTGCTCTTTGGACCATTAAATTAAGTAGTCCTACATGTGTAAAACGAGTAAACACAATTTTATATATTAGGCCTACAAAACAAGTACACAATTTTATATTTTCAGCCTACTGTAATACTTTAGCTTTTTGGTTTTATCAGGAGCAACAAGTAAATTGGAATCAAATGTCAACAAGACCTTTAAATTGGTCAAGAAAAAATATGTTTACTAAAACTTTAACAGGCTTCAATAGTATTTTCTAGTATTCAAAGGAAACAATCTAATACATAAATTCCAAGGCATACACTGATTAAAGAACAATTAAAAAAAAGATTAAAGACCTGCAACCAGGGGCGTAATTTGCTATGGGGTGGGTTTGGGGACTGCCCTGGTTTTCTTTAGTATACCTTTACCTTTGTGGTACTATATGACTCATTTTTCATTTTTCACTATTATTTTCACTTGACTTGGGAAAATCGGCTCCAACTTTGCCGCCCCTCAAAACACTGACGGAATTACGTCACTACCATAAAGAGGGTAGCCTTGGTGTGGGACTCACGTTAACATACAAATTATTTTTAAACCAGGGAACGCAAAGGGGCCCGATATGTGATCCTTTTAGACGTCAAAAGGAGGGCAAAAGTAAGAAGAGTAATTAGAGCCTTTAACGACCTGTGACAGCGAGTGCTTGCAGTGGGACCAATTCAAGAAAATTTAGGAGGGGGAAAACTGTATTCCTCAAAATCTAAGAAGGGGCAATATTGTCATTTTTTAATTTTTGTCAATAGAATGCCAAAAAAAGTGTTTTTCAGTAAAATTCCCCCAGAATGGTATATTCCAAAACCTAGGGGAGAGAAAAAAATTGAGAACGCATGGTCCCTGCCCCCAATTGACACCACTGAGTGCTTGATACTAATTCGTAATTTGAAATAAAAATTCTTTGGAAACGAATAATATTACAATATTCGCTGCTTTGGGGGACAAAAAACAACAAGATATTTTATGAAACTAAAAACTTCGTTTTTCCAAATAAACTCGAATTTCAAATTCTAAGTATAGACCCGTACCGAGTTTATCATAGGTAGATAAGAGGGGTAACCCCAAGGAAAATTCTTTGGCCATTTTACTTTTATATGCATAAATTTTACACGAAACTAATTAAACACTAGGCTACTTTCAATTTCTATTTTCTGCAAATTTTCAACAAGGTACTTTGAATCCAAAGGTCACACATTAGGCTGCTGTGAGCACCCAGACAGAGGCAAGGACATATGTAGGAAAATATTTTGGCGGAGCACAAAAATCTAAAATGAGCAAAAGCACACATTATACATGAAATCGTATAATGACCAGAGACAGACACGTATGCAGGAATTTATTTCGGGGAGGCAAGTCCTTCAAATACTCTATTCTGTGAGAAGTATAAGAAAATTATAGGAAAACAATAAAAACATGAGATATCAGGAGGGGTCCGGAGGCCCCCCCCCCTGCGTACGTGCCTGGTCAGAGACAAGGGGTGATGACGGAATTCCAAAGATGTCGTACACTTACAACAGGAATAGACACTAAAAATAGCAAACCTCACTTATTTTCGCAAAATGAGACTATAATCATTCCACTGACTCACACACATACACACACCTCTTTCGAGCTACATGAACTAATGGACTACGGTCCGCTCCGTCAACAATAGAATTTCCGGCATATACATATTCAGCCAGCGAAAAGGGTTATCATGAAGCTTATTTTTTGATGCTATTGTATCCTGGCAGGTGGCTTCCGGCATGATAAAATCAAAACAGTTGGCTAATTTTAAATACTTATATGTCGTCATGCTAAAAGCTAAGACTCAAAACGGAGAGTCTAGAAATTAGGCAGTCAATAGTTTGGTGTGTTACTTACTAGGTAGCCTACTTTAGTAACAAAATTATGGAAACTACAACCAAGAATTACGGGAAGCAGGCCGCCCAGAAAGCATTATATTAAATACCTAACTTGACCTAACCAATCCATCTCTATATATTAAATACTAAATTAAAATTTACTTTCATAGGAGTTCGTCTCGCTCAGAATAAACCGATTATCTCCGAGTGGACACAGACAACCGGTTTCATTACAGATCAAATACAAAGTGTGGTCGCTATAACACCATGTACCGGAAGTAAAAGATAGTGTTCTAGTCATGTCATTTTGGGATCAGGACCCAATCCAAACCCTTTGGGGGAGGGAAAGGGAAGTAAATAGATGAATTTCATTAGAACAGTAACCAAAAGAGTTCGTCAGATCCCAACGCAACTTAGTCAGAAGTGTTTTGCTGTTTCTCTCTTTCTTGAGTCAAGGATATATATCTGCTCAATATAGGGTGAAGATCTCATCAGATCTCTTGTTGTTAAGACGTATTTCAACAGGTTAAATCGGATCTGAACCCGAATCAATCACGGGGGGGTTGATAGGACTGGTGTTGTAATAGTGCCTTTTGGGGGTCTGAGACGTATCAAAAACACCTTTTATCAGACAAATTAATAGAAAAGCCGGTGGGTTGCTATCAACAAGAGCTGGTCAATAACTACAGTTATGGTATGGGGAGTCTGTGCTGGATTGGATCACTAAAAGAGAAGGGCTATATTCTTATCGTTGGCATCCATAAGAAGGCTCGGATGAACCTTATGGAAATTAGCAGCTAAAAATTTCGTTGCACATTTTTGTGATGGGTTATAAATAAAATGATTGATTTAGAGGGTTCAAGTCTAATCCAACAGACGTTGTCACTTGGGTAGCTGCCGAACTGTGACACATGGGTCCTAGTTCGTGCAACAGATCAAGAAGTCTTGGCACCAAAGGTCTAGTTATATCTCTAAAGATCTGCAGTCTTCTATATATGGTTCCTCATTGTCGCATATCTTCTAACAGCAGACTAAGTGAGCCTCTTCTTGATGACATGGTGTCACCATAGGTTCAATACAACAACCCTAGGAATAATACAAATTCGTCCTTAAAGTTGTGACCTTTTTAGATCGTTTTAGTAGCCAGATATGTCAATTTGACAGTTTTAAGAAAAAAAAGCTATGTAGCCAATTTAGAGGCCGGGCCCCGGCACGGCTACGCGGCAGGCTTGTATATATGAATTCTCATTGTCGCTTATCTTCTAACCGCAAACAGTGTAAGCCTGTTCTTGATGTCATGCCGTCACCACAGGCTCGATACAACCACCCTGGGAAAATGCGAATTCTTTCTTAAAGTTTTGACCTATTTAAATCCTTTTAATGGCTAAAAATATCAATATGCCAGTTAAAAAAAACTACAGCTATGTAGCCAATTTCAAGGCTGGGCCCCAGCCCTCGGCATGTGGCAGGGTTGTATATGTTGATTCTCGTTGTAAGTAGCAACCTCCAAATCAGTCACCTATGTTTGCTACTCTTTCCTCGGGAAAATGGAGGTCTCCCCAGGGAATATATATAACGTTGAAGGGTCCTAATGACTTGGAATCAACAGTTGCTCAATTTATAGCATCTATTTAAGTTTGTACTAGTTTTTGTGCCACATTTTGTTGGCGTCAAAGATTGTGATGGTGTTGTTCTTCTAATGTAATATTCCTTTCTTCTTTAGCTTCATTTTTAACTCGTTCTTATTTTCGCTGTCGCTCGTCTTATAAGAGCACAATTCTTTGTTCTTCAATCCATTGTCACGTTGTGATACTTACCTTCTCGGTATCGTTTGTAATTTTCGCTGCCGCTAATCTTCTAACCGCATACTTCTTTGTTCTCGCTGTCGCACATGTTTTAGCCGCATATTTCTTTGTTCTTCACTTTCATTTTTAATTCGTTGTACTCCTCATTATCGCATGTCTTGTAACCGCATCTTTCTTTGATCTTCACTTATGGTTTTTACTTGTTTTAATTCTTCCTGCCGCTTATCTTTGAACTGTTTCTTTGTTCTTCACTTTTGTTTTTGACCTGTTGTAATTGTTGCAGACGCAAGTGTTCTGACTATATATTTCTTTCTTCTTCATTTCTCTTTATCATTAATTTGGATAATTTTTCAATACCCTTTACCTTAGCTGCTCGGATTGGTCTTGTCACACATTGATGGTATTTTGTAAATAGACTAATTACACTTGGTACTTTATACTTAGCTATACTCCTTTTGTAATGTTGCATGCTTCATAGATATAAAAACGATGCGTTGCCTCCTGGGGAGGGGGATGGAATTTATTTTCTTGAAATGTATTCATAATATGATGTCAATCATATGATTTTTCTTGTCAATCATATATTTCATGTGTAATTTTGACACAACATATATTTCATGTACATTATAGACACTAAAAACGATAGAGCCACTACTGAGGCAAATATAACGTATATATGCTCTTGAAATGTGCTCATAACTATGACGTCAAACATCTTTTTTTTCAAAATTAAGGCTCTCTACGAATTTTCCCAGACTCGTGACATACACAAATCGTTTTTTATGCCAGAAAATCCTGGATAAAAAAAAATATGGAGCCAAAAAATACATAAATACAAATACAATTATTGCTTGTTTAAACAAATCATATATATGTATATATATATATATATACATATATATATATATATATATATATATATATATATATATATATATATATATATATATATATATATATATATATATATATATATATATATATATATATATATATATATATATATATATATATATATATATATATATATATATATATATATATATATATATATATATATATATATATATATATATATATATATATATATATATAATTAATTTGTGCTAAAAGCCCATAGGCCATGGAAAAAAAAAATAAAAACAAAGAACAGTAACAAAGAAATTGCACAAATCCTAACCTAATCCTACAGAGATCTACTTCTATGATTCATTGCAAGACAAAGGAATTGTGCCAAGTTTCTGATACCCATAAAACACTCATCCAAACACACTCCCACCAACCACTCAAAATCATAATCTCCACTGCCAAACACTTCAAGTCTCCAACCACTCAGCTCCTCACATTCACAAATCAAGTGATATATGCTCTCATCTAAACCTCCACACATAGAAGAATAATAAGGACCAGTCTTTGATTTTTTTTTTTCTCCTGATAAGCTTTCTTCTTTAGCCCAGTGGCAAGCAATTGGCTCTTATTTAAATTAATAGCTTTATTTCATTTTTATTCAAACCCACCTTAAAAAATAAAACTTCACCCCAAACCTCCTTCGACTGACAATAAAGACCCAGTGAATTTGAAAGCAAAAGCTGGGCCTGCCATGCCTATATTTCTTGGTCCTGTAAAATCCTTTCAACTAATCCTCTTACTTGGCCACCCATATCCTTGAGCCCTAAGCCATCCCCTCACATATGGCTGATCTAATACATCAGTGTAAGTCTGATCTAATACAGTCCACGCTGATCTAATACACTCTTAATTTGGTATGGCCATCCCCTACCTGAGCTGCTCTTCAACATTTCTAAATAAGCCGCCTTCATCACCTACACCCAAGGCATCACTAAATTTTTCCAAAAGCCTAGCCATGTTAATTAGCCTACGACTTCTTAAAGAAAACAAACCTAAATCACCTCTAACTACTAAACTATTTGTACTCTTAATTATCCCTAGCCACCCTTTATAATATCCTAATTGCATTGTTTCTAGCCTATCTCCCTTTGCATACCCCCAAACCTCAGATCCATAGTGCATCATACCTAAAATTTTAGCCCTGAAACTTTCTATATAGCTACTAAATGAATTTCCTTTCACCTTAAACTTAACACCTAAATATGACCATTACTCCACTAATCTAATCCTTCTACCCTTAAAAATAAGTTAAACATCCTCCTTAAATCTACCACATTTACAGAATACTGACACTACAGTTTTATCCACATTAAGTTCTAACTTTTTCCTGTCCAAATAATCATCTAAAATATCAAGTAATTTCTGAAAGTTCCTTCGTGAATCGGCAACCAAAACAATATCATCTGCAAAGAACATCATGCAAATGGATACAATATCTAAGCTCACCATCAGTGCCTCCTTCTTTTCCATAAACGCCACCACAGAATTTATACACAGGGCAAATAATTTAGGAGACAATGTGCGACCCTGTTTAACACCTTTATATCCTCTAACTAACCTTGAAACTTGCCTACCAAAACTAACAACTACTCTAATAAACCTATACATTTGAACTAAAACTAACACAAATGGGCTCAGGAGACCTATCTCTAACAAACTTTCTAATGTAAAGGAAAACAAAGAGAAATAAAAATCAAACAAATATTTTGCCTGTAGGTTATACAACAAGCCAACTTCAGTGTAGAATAAGCCTAAACAAAAAACAACAATAAATTGAATTTAAAATAATATAAATAAAATATATATAAAAATAAGACAGACTAACTAAAATATGGTAAAATTCTACTTCAGCTGCTTTTGGCTGTCTTAGAAAGGGGTTAGGTTAGGAAAATGAAACTTTCAGGGATGGGTCTACAGGCTAAAGTATGTCCTGGGAAGGTGTTTTGAAGTACCTGCTCTGCTCCTTCTCCCTCTAGAGGATCCTGAAATTTGCCTACATGATGGGTCTATACCTATTGAAAATTTGACAAAACAACATTTTATCTTAATTTTCAGTAATCAGTTTCTTTTTCTCTGGCTTTAGTTCTGAAAATGCAATTCCTGTTATTTGAGTAGAATTTTAAGACATATCAATGTTTTTTTTTCAAAATTAAGGAAATGTATTTGCATATCTTTAAAACCTTATGAATTGGGATTGAGCAAAGTTGTGAAGCGGAAAACAATTTTGTTGTACTTCATTTAAGCAGATCTATTTTGCAAGGTTTCACTTTTGTAATACACACATTTTTAAAGGTCATCAAAGGTGGGGACCCTCTAGAGGGAGAAGTGGAGGTAGGAGTAAATTTTTACCAAATCATATTATTGACTTACAAATTAAGTGAATATACCACTCAATGACTTTTTATGCTCTTTCCAAATATAATAATCATTTTTGTCAGAAATAAATTTTACCCCCACCTATATATATACCAATTCAGGGTAAATATTTGTATATTACAGGGGTGGGGGTAAATTTTAAACTCACCTCCCATTTACATCATAAATAAAATTTACCCCCCTAATGTGCAAATATAGGTAAATATTTACCAAATCATATTATTGAGTTATAACTAAGGTGAATATACCACTTGATGCCTTTTTTTATGCTGTTTACAAATATAATAATTATTTTTGTCAGAAATGAATTTTAGCCCCCACCCCTATATATACCAATTTGGGTATATATTTGCACATTAGGGGGGTGGGGGGGATTTCAAACTTACCTCTCATTTACATCAGAAATAAATTTCCCCCACCCCCTAATGTGCAAATATATACCCTGAATTGGTATATATAGGGGTGGGGGCTAAAATTCATTTCTGACAAAAATAATTATTATATTTGTATTGAGCATAAAAAAAGGCATCAAGTAATATATTCACTTTAGTTGTAACTCAATAATATGATTTGGTAAATAATTACCCAAATATATACACTGAATTGGTATATATAAGGGTGGGGGTAAAATTCATTGCCAACAAAAATGATAATTATGTTTGCAAAAGAGCATAAAAAAGGCATCAAGTAATATTTTTACTTTATTCATAAGTCAGTAATAAGATTTGGTAAAAATTTACTGGGGTAGGTAATTCAAATTACCTTCCCAGGGTGAGCAATGTTTGACTATTAAAGTCATTGGTTCTTTATTCTCTAAGCAACAAATATTGTCATTTACCTTTATATAGAAAGTACTATAAAGTTAAACAAAAGACAATATTGTGTTTCCTTTAAACATGGAGAATGATATAAAGTCTTCTGTATGACTTTTTAAACATCAAATTATTATAGAGAAGTATGAATAAAGTTATACAGAAGACTTTTTGGTTTTCTTATTTCATATATGATCCACTAAAATGTCATACAGAAAAAATTATATCAGCCTGCCCTACTGATACATAGAGAAAACAACAAAAAGTCATACAGATGGCTTTTTATAGCCTATACCTACATGATTTCATACATAGACCAGCCTAAATAAAGTCATACAGATGACTTTTTAATATATCATTCTACTATAAAGCATAATGAATAAAGTCATACAGATGACTTTTTATGTCTCCTGCTATTATAGTGCAAACATAAACAAAGTCATACATATTACTTTTTAATATATCAGTCTTCCGAAGATTACAATGAACGAATCAAGACTCATAAATTTTTATGTATCTTCCCGGTACAAAGCAAAAACAAATAAAGCCATGCTTATGTGACTTTAAATCTTAGACAAGAATACAGAAAAAAGGTATAAAGTCCTACATATGACTGTTTATACCTCTCTTTTATAGAGCAAACGTCAATAAAGTCAAACAGATGACTTTTTATACATCCTGCTAGTAGGGTAAAGGCACCAATGATTTGACAGTGCAATTTCAGAACCACTGTCAAAATTTTCCTTCAAAACGGGATAGCTCTGCTTGGCTGTGACTTAGAGCGCCATCTCTTGGAGCCGTCGTTATATTCGACGGTACGAAACGTGGACACTATATCCGGTACACCCAGATAAGAACATTCAATTTGGTCAGTTTCCTGTTTTCGACACGAAAGGAGCTTCCGACAATTTTTCAGGTATGTAATGTTCAAACTGTCATTACTTGGTTATTTATTGAAAGAAAAAGTTTGCATAAGCGCCAATGTGTCAGGATACATCTGATCTTCTCTGAAATGTAGCCACATTAGCTTTTTCTTGATAAAATTAAATGAAAATGGCGACGGAAATTGCATTGTCAAAACTAGGTTCCAAGTGTCTAAAATTTTTGTTTGATGTAGTGGAATACCAGGCGGACTAAAAATGTTCCTTCAGCCGCATTCAAGCGTAAATATCGGCTTCTATCAAGGGATTTATTTCTTTGGCGAATATCTCGTAGTAACCTTGTCGAAATTTTGGACAGACAGCAACAGGCCCTGTCGAAATATAGGTGACTTTGTCGAAACTTCACTGAACATGTAAAAAAGATGAGAAATAATAGTTGTTGAAATTCCAGGATCCACTGACGAAACCATAGGCACCATAGCTGTCGAATTTACAGGTACTTTCTGCGCAACAAGAGATTTTGATGATCATTATTTCTAATAATATTTCAGATGAAAGAACATTTAAACAAAAGGTTTTTTTCTAAACTTTGAAATTTTACTTACAGACACTGGATTTTTCCATCATCTGAGGAACTGCCGTTTGGCCTCATACCATGCACGGACGTAAATTGCTATGGGGCAGGGGGGGGGGACAGTTGCCCCCCTGACCTCGTTTTGCCCCCCCCCCCCAGATTTTTTTAGATTATACCCTTATTTATCCTTCATCCAAATAAAAAATAAAAATTTTATCAAATACAAAATTTTATACAAAATGACACATAGGCCTATGTTTTGGACAAAACTAAGAAACTGCATATGAAAATAAAATCCACCAAATCAAACAAACTTCTTAAATTTCTTGAAAACCACTCCCGTTTTCCTAGACCCTATCCCTTCCAAAATGCTAGTGAAACAATTTTGCTGTACTAAATTTGTTACACTAAATGCTATTTGTATTTAATAATGTATATTAAAATTTTTTGTACTGATTTTGTTATACCAAATACTACATACTTGAAACAATTTTGTTAGTTTTATTACCTCTACTTTTTGCATATTCTTTTATACTTTTATAGATTAAATGAAGTTGAAGAAAAACAAAGAAACAAGAATATACATGTCAAATACACCAGGTTCCACCCAAAAGTATTCCCCAAGTATTTAGACGGGTGTCGAATTGGGTTCCAACTTGCGTTGAAAACAGGTAACTTTTTTGTTGTGTCGAATTTGGAGGTGAAAAAGCTCTAATTTTGGAAAATTGGAGTTTTGTACCCTTTCCAGACAGAACTTCAAACTTCTCATCAAACAGTTAGATTCCTAGATGTTTTTCCTACATACTCAAACCCTTTTCAAACCAAAAGTCTTTAAATTAAGACTTCTAGAGTGGAAAAACCTGTTTTTTACAAAAAATGTCAAACCATCGGTTTGACACCCAATACAGGTGTCGAATTGGGTTCCGACTTGCATCAAAAACAGGTAACTTTTTTGTTGTGTCAAATTTGTAGGTGAAAATGCTATAATTTTGAAAAATTGGAGTTTTGTACCCTTTCCAGACAAAACTTCAAACTTCTCATCAAACAGTTAGATTCCTAGATGTTTTTCCTACATACTGAAACTCTTTTCAAACCGAAAGTCTTTAAATTAAGACTTCTAGAGTAGAAAAACTGGATCTTTTACAAAAACTGTCGAATCATCAGTACCTTTACCCTACATAGAGAAAACAACAAAAAGTCATACAGATGGCTTTTTATAGCCTAGGCCTACAGGATTTCATATATAGAGCAGCCTAAATAAAGTCATACAGATGACTTTTTAATATATCATTCTACTATAAAGCATAATGAATAAAGTAATACAGATGACTTTTTATGTCTCCTGCTATTATAGAGCAAACATAAATAAAGTCATACAGATGACTTTTTATTATGTCATTCTACTATAAAGCATCATAAATAAAGTCATACACAGGACTTTTCATGCCTCCTGTTGTTATAGAGCAAACATAAATAAAGTCATACAGATGACTTTTTAATATATAATTCTATTATAAAGCATTATGAATTAAGTCATACAGATGACTTTTTATACCTAATATTAGTATAGAGCAATCATGAATAAATTCTTACATGTGACTTTTTGTTTTTTTCTATATATTAGGGAGGTAATTTAATTTCTTCTGTATGAAAGTTTAGTGGATTATATATGAAATAAGAAACCCTAAATGTCTTCTGTATAGCATTTTTTGTATTTCTCAACAATAATTTGATGATTAAAAAGTCATACAGAAGACTTTATATCATTATCCATCATTTCTCAAGAAATAGAAACATATAATTACAAACACACAAGGTATAAAAAGTCATTTGTAAAGCATAGCATATATTAAATATGCAATCTAACCTGACCTGGATACCTTTGTTACCCCCTAAACCCCCAAAAACAACAGTTTAAACATTGTCAGCACGTTGGAAACCAGCTAAGCATTAATTACTGCATAACAGTGTCTTGAATTAACCCATACCAAATGGGTTTTCTGTTGCATCTCCAATTTGACACAGATAAAAGAGTGCATTTAACATAAAAATACCAAGTTATCTGTAGGACTTTGTTCATATTTGTTGTGTAATAGAACAAGATATAAAATATCATCTGCATTACTTTATTCATGTTTGCTCTATAATAGTGTAATATATAAAAAGTCATCTGTAGGACTTTATTAATGTTTTCTCAATAATAGTGAGATATATAAAAGGTCATCTGTATGACTTTAGGTTATTTTTGCTGGCTCTATAATAGCATGAGGTATAAAAAGTCATTTGTATGACTTTATTTATGTTTGCTCTATAAAAGAATGAGGCAAAAAGTCATCTGTATGACTTTTTATCATTCTACATAATAGGAAAAAGCAAGATAGGCCTTTTGTCTTCTGTTTGACTTTATACTGCATTCTATATAAGAGTAAATGACAATTTTCTATTGCTCAGATATATAGAAAATTTTGGGTAAAGTTTTACAAAATCATATTTTGTATTTTGTATCAATTTTGGGTATTGAGTTAGGAATAAAGTGAATACACTATTTGATGCTTTTTTTATGCTGATTACAAATATAATAAGCATTTCTATCAGAAATGAATTTCAGCCCCCCCCCCCTATAAATGCCACATCAGGGTTGGGTTATGTATAGCCGATATAGGGGGGGGGGCTGAAATTCATTTCTGATTGAAATGGTTATTATATTTGTAATCAGCATAAAAAAAAGGCATTAAATGGTGTATTCACTTTATTCCTAACTCAATAATATGATTTTGTAGAACTTTACCATGAATACACCATTCGATGCCTTTTTTTATGCTGATTACAAATATAATAAGCATTTCTATTGGAAATGAATTTCAGCCCCCCCCCCCTATGTAGCCTATACCTAACCTAACCCTGAATTGACATATATAGGGGGGGGGCTGAAATTCATTTCCAATAGAAATGCTTATTATATTTGTAATCAGCATAAAAAAGGCATCAAATGGTGTATTCGCTTTTGTCCTAACTCAATAATATGATTTCATAGAACTTTACCAAATTTTGTCTATATTATCATATATAGATAACACCCTTCCCAGGACATAATTTAGCCTGTAGACCAATCCCTGAAAGTTTCATTTGCCTAATCTAACCCCTTTCCAAGATAGCCAAAAGTAGCTAAACAAGAACTTTACCTAAAATATATATATATATATATATATACATAATTACTGGTCAATATATACCAAATCATATTATTGAGTTTCAAATAAAGTGAATACACCATTTGATGCCTTTTTTTATGATGATTACAAATATAATAAGCATTTCTATCGAAAATGAATTTCAGCCCCCCCCCCCTATATAGGCTATACCTAACTTAACCCAACCCAACCTAACCTAACCCTGAAATGGAATATATAGGGGGGGGGGCTGAAATTCATTTCTGATAGAAATGCTTATTATATTTGTAATCAGCATAAAAAAGGCATCAAATGGTGTATTCACTTTAGTCCTAACTCAATAATATGATTTGGTATAGGCCTATATTGACCCAATTACTCATATACAGCCTACAATTGCCATTTACCCTCATGAAAAAAGAAAAGTAACTGGATGATAAACTTAAAATTACAAATGAGCTTAATTATAGGCTATTGTTGCAACATAATGCTATGATAAGCTTTTGATGCTGTTTGTTATTTAATTTATTCCCTTGGATATTTTGTAAGACTTTGTTTTTGAATATAGCTTAGATTAGGTTCATTTTACAAAATAATAGGCCCAGCCTATCATAAATTGGATCAACATTTATATTACCAGTGTCTCTATTTGAATAGGCCTACATATTTTAAACTTAAATACCATAAACTACCTAGAATTATTGGCCAAAATATCAGTTCCGGTTCCAAAATTCCTGTAGTCTAGCCTAAAGGTGCTTTCACATTGCTACGTAAGAAATTACGTTATGTCGTTAAGTTACGTTACGTCTCTTAAGTTATGGAGCCCTTTTCACACTATTACGTCCACTTTCACATACAAACCCATAAGCCTCTACATAAAAATCCATAATTTCGTCACTATCAGCAGCAGCGGTTTTTTTTTGAACTAGCAATATGTGGAACGGTGAAGACTCAAGCAGCTCTGATGATGAAATTTTGATGCTTTCTGCAGCTCTTTTGTGTGTAAAAGGAAAAAGCCCAAAGAAGAAAAAGAAAAGAGACTATTGGGTCAGACCTATTTTTACATCTGAAAACAGAGATGCATTTGGACAGTTGAACCTTCTACAAGACATGATTCTGTGTGATGATGAAGAAAAGTTTTTTAATTTTACCCGTTTTTCAAGAAGTGAATACCTTGACATATTTGAGCAAGTCAAAGATAAAATTCGGAAGCAGGATACAAACTTTCGAAGAGCTATTTCTCCTGAAGTCAAGCTGGCACTAACTTTGAGGTACCTGGCAACAGGAGCCTCCATGACTTCATTGCATTACGACTTCCGTCTGGGAATCTCTACAGTTAGTGGAATTCTAAGTGAAACTTTAAAGGTTGTTTTTGATAGTCTGTCACCAACTTACCTGCAACCACCCTCAACAAGTCAAATGGAAAAAATTGCAGACGATTTTCTGAAGAAATACAAAATGCCAAATTGTGTAGGTGCAATAGATGGGAAGCACATAAGGATGCAGTGTCCAAACAAAGGTGGATCTCTGGACTTCAACTACAAAGGTTTCCATAGCCTTGTACTACTGGCTGTCTGTGATGCCAGTTATAAATTCAGCTTTACTGATGTAGGCGCCTATGGCAGTGAAAGCGATGGTGGCATATTTGCAAGATCAGATTTGGGAAAAGCCATTGAAAACGGAAGCATACAGTTTCCTGCAAACAAATTGCTACCAGGCTCAGATATAGCTTTTCCCCACTTCTTGATTGGTGATGAAGCGTTTCCACTGAAACCATACATAATGAGAGCATATCCTGGCAAAAAACTGAATGATCAACAGAGGATATTTAATTATCGATTAAACTCGGTCAGGAGGATAATAGAAAACAGTTTTGGGCTTCTATCACAAAGATTTCGCATATTTAGAACAGAGATAATAGCCCAGAGAGAAAAGTTTGTCAAATTGTGCAGACAGCAATCTGCCTTCACAATTTCCTTATTGTCAATAGAGGTGTCACTCCTGAAGGTAGCTCTTCAGCATCATCTGATGGCTTGGGAGATATACGCCTGGCCACTAGCAACCACAGCTCAAGACCTACCCGAAACCTACGAGACAAGTTGGCAGACTATTTCATGACTGAAGCTGGTTCAGTGAGAGGACAAATGCAGAGGGCATTTCAAGGCTCATTTTGATTAGTCCCGATATTTTACTTTTTTTTTTCCTTTAATTAATTTTGTAAACTGTTTATGGATGACTGCAACAAAGAATTAAAGAAAAGAATAATCTCAGAAAGGTTATTAACATTATTTCAATCTCGTTTACAAAAATATATATGAAAAAGGTAACTTCAATTACAAAAGAAGCTCATTCTGTATGCAATGTATTTTTCTTTCTATAATTCCTGATGATACTCAGAATCTCAAGTTAATTAAGTTAAAATGTTAACTTGTCAAAAGTTCAACAAGCAGAGACCTGTCATGTAGGAACATTTCAGGACCCTCTAGAGAGATAGGGAGTAATGGTAGGTGCTCCAAAATACCATCCTGGGACTTATTTCAGCCGGTAGATCCATCCATCCTTCAAAATTTCATTTTCCGAACCTAACTCCTTTCCAAGATAGCCAAAAGTAGCTAAAGTAGAATTTTATTCCAGAAATTTATTGGGGGGGGGCCGCAAAAAGGCCATATTCATGGGCTAAATTATATTTTATTTTGTCAAGACTTAGAAATCATAAGATCGTTAATGTGGAAGCTTGGTAATACCTTTCCAAAGTATGGTTTTGGCCCTGGATTCATAACTGAAAGTTTAATTTTCCTAACCTAACCCCTTTTCAAGATAGCAAAAAGTGTAAACAATTTACTTACATTTCTGTCAGTTAGCAGTGTAAAACCTCTTAAGAAAACTGAAAACCCCTTGAATATTCCTGAAAATAAATGGAAGCCTTAGCCTTACGGAACAAAGTTAGAAGTCCCTCCTCTTTAGACTGCCACGTATTAACACAGCTATGATCAATGACATTTTATTTATCATAAAGCAATTACTTTGTACTTTAACACGAACTTAATACATAAAGTCTTTTGTTGGAGGAGGGGGGACCCGAGGGATCTATCGCCAGATAGTCAAGGGGCATGGGATTTATAATATTTGTTTCTCCAAATTTTGGGGGGGTGGCTGCCCCCCCCCCAAACAAAACCTCTGATTATGGAATAACTTTTTGCTTTTCAGAATAGAATGATCCAGAGCTACTTGTTTTGCTTTACACCTCTATTTAACTTTGATAGTAACTTCACTTTGAAGCCTTATCCTTTTTATCATTTCACTCTGTGCAATTTACTGGTGTTTCAATACATGCTCTTCTACTAAACAAATGTGCATCTTAGATAGATATATTTGAAATCTACCTTCCTTTCATAGTAAGTAAATTTGTTCTCTATGAAATAGAATTGAAAAGCATCAGGGTTAAGCATTTCAATCCACCTCTGTTCATTTTAAAAAGGAATAGTGCCAGTTGCAGCCATATTTATCATTTCTGGTGCTTGTACCCTCAGAAAGGTTATTAACATTATTTCAATCTCGTTTACAAAAATATATATGAAAAAGGTAACTTCAATTACAAAAGAAGCTCATTCTGTATGCAATGTATTTTTCTTTCTATAATTCCTGATGATACTCAGAATCTCAAGTTGACAGTCCAGTTTGTCTTCCTGCGCCACTTGCTTGAAATGGGGTAAGATCGACTGAAGGAACATGAAATCTGGATCTGAAGTGGGACCACTTGTGTCATCTTTCTTTCTCTTTGAAGAAATTTTTTCAACAAGGTAGTTCTTCAGGGTTTCCTCTAGCTCACTGCTGTCTTCCTTCACTTTAGAAGAAGTACTGACTCCTGATCTCTTTCTCTTAACATTAGGAACAGGACCAGGTGATACTGGGAATTCCTTTGGTAGGTTCTCCTCTGTCGACAAGTTAGCAGACCCTGGATCGCAACTTTCCTGTAATAAATCTTCTGGGGAATAAATAATGAAAGTACGTTCAATCTCTTTATCAGATTCTATTTCGGTAACTTCTCCTTGAGTATCACTTGAAGCATATGGCTGGATCTCGTCAGTATAATCAGTCATCATTGGCTTAGGTTGATTAACATTGCTGAAGGTTTTTCTATTTCTAGGCACAATCACATCTTTCAAAAAATCCATCGCAATCAGCATTTTTACCTCTCCCGGCTTTATGTCTACATCTGCTAGACCAGATCCACTTGGGGGTTTCAAGTTTTTCTTGATCCTAGAATATCTTTCCCGAAGGCCGGTCCATCTTTTCATCAGGTCCTCAACTGCAATGAAAGAAATATCTGTAAAACAAGTAACAATTCAAACAATGCAGAGGTGTCATTTGCTGAAACCTTGGGAGGGACCAGGACCTGGAGCTTAGCCCTCCTATTTTTGGCCGCGAAGCGGCAACAATTATAAAAATAGATCACTAAAAAGTGTATTATTCCTACATTTGCCTCTTAGACACCTATTTTAGAGAAGCAAATAACTTATAACAAATATCGTGCCGTGAGGTGTCTGAGTTTTCAAAAGTTCAGTATTAGGAAGTATCATTTTGTCTATTTTCTAATAAATGAACTGGATAAATCGCCTCCCCCTATAATCCTTCTTTAATAGTAATGTTAAATTTAAAACTGAGATCGATTTGGATTTTGTTGTAGTTAAATTGATTTTTCCACAAAAGTTGAGGGAAAACAATCTACTAATTGCTTACTGGGGTTATAGGCTAATAGACTTATTAAATAAACAGCAATAGGAAGCATCTTGCAATGAAAGACAACTTGGCCAGTTAGAGTGCTATGTAAAGTTTAATCCAATGGCAAAGGCCAGTTAGAGTGCTATGTAAAGTTTAGATATAACCACTAATCTTCTAGGAGCTATGGATACAATCTGGATTTGCAATTTGAAAAGCTTTGGCATAGGCTACTAAGTTTATTTATTGCAAAACATTGATCTCCATGTTGATCTACTAAACTTAAAACTTGTCATTTATAGCATCATAAAGAAGTACAGAGCTACTCATTGTCTAAGCATGTTATTACTTTAGGGGCTTGAATTTATGCCACTGATGTTAATACCTATTTGTATTCAGAGTTGCATTATATTATAGTACAATATTGAAATCAGTGGTCACTTACAGAAGTTTAAAAAAAATCAATCAAATGGCAGCAATTTACTCTATCTTGAAAAGCCAGGGAGATAAAAGTGACATTTTGGCATGCAGATTTGCTTATAAGGTATTTTTGCTCTAGTATCCAATGGCAAAAAGACAAAATCCAAAGGCTGAGGGCAAATCTGTGATTTAGATATAACCACTAATCTTCTAGGAGCTATGGATACAATCTGGATTTGCAATTTGAAAAGCTTTGGCATAGGCTACTAAGTTTATTTATTGCAAAACATTGATCTCCATGTTGATCTACTAAACTTAAAACTTGTCATTTATAGCATCATAAAGAAGTACAGAGCTACTCATTGTCTAAGCATGTTATTACTTTAGGGGCTTGAATTTATGCCACTGATGTTAATACCTATTTGTATTCAGCGTTGCATTATAATATAGTACAATATTGAAATCAGTGGTCACTTACAGAAGTTTAAAAAAATCAATCAAATGGCAGCAATTTACTCTATCTTGAAAAGCCAGGGAGATAAAAGTGGCATTTTGGCATGCAGGTTTGCTTATAAGGTATTTTTGCTCTAGTATCCAATGGCAAAAAGACAAAATCCAAAGACTGAGGGCAAATCTGTGATTTCCATCACAGCTGAAAAAAAACTTTGGTAAAGGTGCAGTGTAGCTCCCCCTGATAAAAACAGCTTATTTCTAAGGGTATATTATTCAATCAATTGGGTTGTAAAGTTGCACAGATTGCAGCAAACATCCAGTAGAAGCAGAATGCAAACAACACACTTCTTACTGTATATTGCAGTTCTATTTGTAGGGCCTCTGCACCCTATACTACAGGGGAGCTACACTGCACCTTTACCACCATAATAACTTTGGTAAAGGTGCAGTGTAGCTCCCCTGATAAAAACAGCTTATTTCTAAGGGTATATTATTCAATCAATTGGGTTGTAAAGTTGCACAGATTGCAGCAAACATCCAGTAGAAGCAGAATGCAAACAACACACTTCTTACTGTATATTGCAGTTCTATTTGTAGGGCCTCTGCACCCTATACTACAGGGGGAGCTACACTGCACCTTTACCACCATAATAACTGTGAGCTATGATGGAATCACCTTCCAAGGCTCTTTTACTAGGCTTTAAAGGTACAAAGAGTACTAGCCTATGTAGATACTGAAACAAAGGAAATGAAAGGAAAACGAACATTATGTAGGTGGCAACCAGTCATAAAACTGGGGTTTCTACCTCCCCCAAAAGCATTTCTTAAACCAGTTTTGCCTATGAAAAGTAGCAAAGAAACTTACCAAGAAAAGTTCTTCCACATTCTTTGTTGATTTTCTCAACAAATGAAGACCAAGCGTTTAGCTTCTTTGCAGAGTCCTTATAGTCCATCTGCTTTTTATCGTACAAAAAAGGACGTTGTTTGACAAAGTCAATTATTTTTTCATCAAGGGAGTCCATTTATCCCACAAAGCTTGAAACTTTTGCGTAACGTAACGTAAAAATAGAGCCCGACTCTATTTTCTATGTTCGTTATGCTATGTAAAAATCCTACGTTACGTCGAACGTAAGAGAACATAACGACCAAAACATAACGTAACTTCTTGATGTGAAAGGTTACATAAGACGCATAAGGCAGTGTGAAAGGCATGACGTAGCAATGTGAAAGCACCTTAAATCATAACCTCTTTCTCGGAATTTCAAATATACCGACTAGAATACACCAATTATTGTTGCAATTATTCATTTTCGATGTCATAGCTGCAATATTTTGTCGGTTAGTATTGCGGCTAAATTTTAGAAAACGATTTTTTTTTTTGTTATGGAAGAATGGAGTAAATAAGCACCTAACTAGTGAAAATCCAGCCCCTGATCCTCTTTCTGTCTCAAAAGGACACCATATAACATAAAAGGTTTTGTATTTCACAATTTGGTAAACGACCACTAGACATCTAATAAAAATCAATAGTGATACTCGAGGAAATGGCCTAAATAACCAATTCTACCTGCTTCAAACACATTAAGAAACTTTATCTGCTATGGCATCGAAAAAAGAGTGCAAGGACTCTCTGAAAATATAGTCTTTCGGTAGTCTATTAAAATAAAAAATAAAATGAGACAAATGAAAAACAGGGTGTGTTAGTAGCTGCATTTGTAAGCGTAGATAGTATATTTTCTTAACAATAGTGGGCTTAAACCGTTTTGCCGGTATCCTTAAATAACATTTGTTATTGATGCAACCTATGGCTGTGAAGAATTTGTAGCGGAATTTACACGCAGAATCAGGGCACAGTTTAAATTAAAAACGTAGACAACATATTGCGCTCTTAATAAAGCTATTAGCAGAGAGTTCAAATGTATAGTTAGTTTCATTCTGTATGTTACAACTTTTCTGCCTTATATTCCTACATTTTGAAGGTTTACAAAAAGATTCAGAAAATATATTGTGTGAAAGTCCATGAAACATCTTAACTTTAGCTTTAACGCTAATAAATTGCACAAAGAGCCAGCTTAGCTATCTCTTGGCAAATATTAACACCGCATTGCTGGGTATTGAGTCATCACCCATAACTTGACTAAGGTAATGTCTCTTATAGAATTTTTAAAACGCCAATACTTTTCTGGTAAGTATGATAGAACTCATTTAAGGGAAAGATTTATTTTTCTAGTTAAGTCTTGGAAACGGATGTTTTCAAATGTGTACATTGTTTAGAACCGAGTTAAAAACCTTCTGATGCAATTGATCTATGGCCCTCCTATTTGTCGGGAGAAAGTACTAGGAAGTGTTTGTAACTTTTCTAGTCAATTATTTGGGTTTAAATTATATACCTAGAAAGTGGTTAAAGCAGGATAACTTATTTTTGGGAAGTATCAAATATGCGAATTTACTATCAGAACAAAGTTAAAAATTGGAGTACATTACTGCATTTACTAAATAGTTTTTTAGAACCAACGTTAAGATAGAATCCTAATGTTAGTCGGTCTAGTTATATGGAATATATGCTATGATCTGTGATTATTAAGTTAACGATTTTTCTTCAATTTTTGCGATTTTAAGAGTTTGAATGAGCGTGCAATATTGTGTGCTATATTGAACTTATAGAGCACAATAGTGCTGCCTAACTGAAGATAGATTTGCCTTCAATTTTTTTTCCAGCCCACTTCGTATGAAGGGAGTCGTCATAAAAACATCGGGGAGGGCTCGTTCTATTGGATGTATAAAGCTCTAATGCCCTTTTTTAAGATACAAAAGTGGTGGGATGACAACCAGCCCCCGTGCCACACCCTTCCACTTGAACTCTCCCGCTCAACCCCCAAAAAATCAGATAATAATTTTGAGATAGCCCATTTTGTTCAAAATATTCAAAATGTAGCATAATAATAACTTTGAAGAGGACATGAGCATTTCCCCTCACAGCCCCTGGGGTAAGGGCCGTAAATTATGCATGTTATTGATTCTTTACATATTGGTTTCATTATTGGGAAAGGGAGGAATGTTTGACCTGAATGTGTCCGAAAAGGATGAGGGTATTAAGGTAAAACCTTAAATAATATCAATGGGGATGAAGAACTAGCTCAAAAGACAACATGTCTATTATGACTGTCAAAATCTAATGTTTAAATTTCACAGTCTTGTGGTATTATTTTATGCTTATTTTGGAAGGTATGATGCACTTTTCTTAGGAATGAGGATCCCTATATTTGAGGATGCAGAAGCTCTATTTTCAAATTTCATGTCCATGCGCTTGTCCCCAAGGATTGTTGGAAGCTATTTTTTGCTATTAATATTTTTATGTTTCTCTGAGGAATTTCAAGTCTACTATTGATACTGTGCTAGATCACAGATTGCTATCGTGCAACAAAATTAAACTAAAACTTAAAAGGAAGAAGATAAATTTAAATTGTGCTGTACGGAAAAGGACTAAATAAGAATAAACCAAATTTATCTCCCTTCCTCAATAAGCACTTTTCTTAAATATATCATAGAATTCGGTCAAGCTCAAATGGGCTAAATTTTCAGGCGTTTTCGTATCAGTTTTCAAATTCAACTGGCTCAATTCCATCATCCCCTCTTTACACACATTACAATACAAAAAATTAAACAATTGACCATTGCCTATTTGAATGTAATACGCTGACTTCTGCACAGCATACCCTGCAAAGTAAACAGTTAAAGTGCTTCAAACATTACAAAATCTGACTATCAGCTAAAAGTCTAGCTGACTATATCTGCACAAAGAGAATTAAACTAAATGTATATCCTCTTATATTTCAACTTCTAGCATCAAAAGATTTACTGTAAGATATCTAGGCAGATTCAAGATAAATAAGGAGCAACCAATTGAAGGAGCTCATTTCAACTCACAGAGTGATTCAAAAGGAAAACGGTTGAATAGTTTCGACTGAAAAGTCCACGTTTTCTGAAAGAGAAGAAGAAGAAGAAGGACTATTGCAGTGGGAAGATTGAAAAAAGTTCTTCTAATAAGCGTACATGGCGATCCTTGTGACTTTTAGTTTTGGCTCATCATTACTATAAATTGGGATAGTGGACACAGGCTCCATGTTGGTAAATTTCACCTCCAATAGGGGATTCAAATTATCGTTGCGTATCCAAGCTAATTGAACATAATTATGTAAAAAGGCCTATGATTATTCAGATAAAAGATCACCATTCATAAAAAAAAATATAGTTTTACAGAACATATGGGTCTCTGTAGTAGGCCAAGAACCGTCATACATTGGGGAATGGGAGGGGCCCCCCTCCCAATATTTTGGATGTAAGAGAGGAAAAATCGTTCCAAAAGGTCTTGTCGTGAAACCCTGTGCTTTGACTTGATGACTTTTTAGATTCAATAAATAATAAGAATAAAACCAATAAATAAGAAAAACAAATTAGAGAAATAAAAGGAATTAAAAACCAGAAATGAAGGAAAATGAGAATAATGACTAAATATCTAAAACTGTCTTTATTGTTTGATAGATACTGGTTAGGGAACAGCCGGCAATTTTAATATCAAGATTCAATTTCATGTTATATTTCAAGTGAAAAGAACAAATTAACTAATAAATAAGCGAAGTTTAATGACCGATCATAGACAGCGCAATCGCGCTGCCAAAGTAAAGAACGACGTTGGCACAATGCATTTTTTTTCATACGAGGGCATTCGTATCGAAGGAGTTATCGTAGAAACTTCGAAAAGGGCTCATTCGATTGGAAATTGGAATGGCTGGTGCCCTTTTGAATAGTTGAAAGTGATTGGAAAGCAACTAACACCCCTTCCACGCCCACCATGTCCCCAAACACATCCTATCAAAATTTTGAGAAAGCAATTTTATTCAGCATAGTTGATTTCCAGATAGAAATTATGTTTTTGAGGAGGACACTCCCCCACAGCCCTCAGGGCAAGGGTTGTAAGTTATACCCTGGGGGGATATAAGATTTTTATAGAAAACATTGTCGTAGAAACTTCAAAAAGGGCTCTTTCGATTGGAAAATAAAGGGCTAGTGCCCGTTTTAATAGTTAAAAATTATTGGAGGGCAACTAACGCCCCTCTCACGCCCACCTTTTCCCCAAACGCATCCAATCACAATTTTGTGATATTTTGTTCAACGTAGTTGAAAGTTTTGAAAATTAGGTATTTGTTGATGACAACTCCCCCACAGCCCTCAGGGCAAGGGTTATAAGTTATACCCTGGGGACCTATAAGGTTTTTATAGAAAGTGTTGTCGTAGAAACTTCAAAAAGACTCATTCGATTGGGAATTGAAAGGACTATTACCCTTTGTAATTGTAGAAAATGATTAGAGGGCAACTAAACCCCATGCCACGCCCAACATTTCCCCAAACACATCCAATAAAAATTTTGAGATAGCCATTTTGTTCTGCGTAGTTGAAAGTTTTAGAACTCAGGTCTGTAAGGATGACAACCTCCCCACAGCCCTCAGGGCAAGGGTAGTAAGTTATGTCCTGGGGGTATATAAGGTTTTTTATAGAAAGCGTTGTTGTAGAAACTTCAAAAAGGGCTCATCGATTGGAAATTGAAAGTGCTAGTGGCCTTTTTGATGATCATAAGTAATTGGAGGGCAACTAACCCCCATCTGCGCCCACCATTTTCCCAAACACATACAATCAAAATTTTGACATTTTTTTCAACGTAGTTAAAAGTTCTGGAAATTATATCTTTGAGGATGACAACTCCCCACAGCCCTCAGGGCGAGGGTTGTAATTTATGCCCTGGGGGCATATGAAATTTTTATAGAGGGTGTTGTCGTAAATCTTCAAAAAAAGCTCATTCGATTGGAAATTGAAAGGGCTAGTGTGATTTTTAATAGTTGAAATTAATTGGAGGGCAACTAACCCCCCTCTCACGCCCACCATTTCCCAAAACACTTCCAATTGAAATTTTGAGATATTCATTTTGATCAACGTAGTTAAAAGTTCTGGAAATTAGGTCTTTCAGGATGACAACCCCCTTAGAGGCCTCAGAGCGAGGGTTCCAAGTTATACCCGGGGGCATATAAGGTTTTTATAGAAAGTGTTGTCGAAGAATCTTCAACAAGGGCTCATTTGATTGGAAATTGAAAGGGCGAGTGCGTTTTTTAATAGTCGAAAGTGATTGGAGGGCAACTAGCCCCCTCTCATGCCTATAATTTCTTCAAACACATCCAATCAAAATTTTGAGATACCCATTTTGTTCACCGTAGATGAAAGTTCTGGAAATTAGGTCTTTGAGGGTGAAACTCCCCCCAGAGCCCTCAGGGCTAAGGGTATAAATTATGCTCTGGGGCATTTAAGGTTTTTTTATAGAACATGTTGCTGTAGAAACTTCAAAAAAGGCTCATTCAATTGGAAATTGAAAGGCTAGTCGAAACTAGTCGAAACCCTTTTTAATACGCTAGTCGAAACTGATTGGAGGGCCACTAACCCCTCTCTCACGCCTACCATTTCCACAAACATATCCAATCAAAATTTTGATTTAGCCATTTTTTCCAACGTAGTTGAAAGTTCTGGATATTATTTCTTTTAGGATGATAACCTCCCCCCCCCGCATACACCCCTCAGAGCAAGGGTTGTAAGTCATGCCCTGGGTGTATATAGGGTTTTTATAGAGCGTTGTAATAGAAACTTCGAAAACTTCGAAATGCTAGCACCCGTTTTAATAGTCAAAATTGATTGGAGGAAACTTAACACACCTCCCACGCCCACCATTTCCCAAAAAACATCCAATTAAATATTTGAGATAGCCATTTTGCTCAACGTAGTCTAAAAGTCTGGAAATTATGGCTTTGAGGATGACACTCCCCCTACAGCCCTCAGCGCAAGGGCTGTAAGTTATGCCCAGAGGCATATAAGGTTTTATAGAGAGTGCTGTCGTAAAAACTTCAAAAACTCATTCGATTGGAAATTGAAAGCGCTAGTGCCCTATTCAAGAGTCGAAAGTGATCGGAGGGCAACTAATGCCCCTCTCACGCCTACAATTTCCCCAAACACATCCAATAAAAATTTTGAGATAGACACTCTGTTCAACGTAGTTGAAAGTTCTGGAAATTAGGTCTTTGCCAGCGTGGTCGTAGAAACTTCAAAAAAGACTCATTCAATAGGCAATTGAGAGGGCTATTGCTCTTATTAATAGTCAAAAGCGCCGGAGTGCGAATACCCCCCCAGGCCCATCATTTCCCCAAACACTTCCTATCAAAGTGTTAATATAGCACTTTGTTTGAACGTAGTTGAAGGGTCTGGAAATTATGTTTTTGAGTATGACGACCCTCAGCAGCCCTCAGGGCTAAGGTTGTCAGTTATGCCCTGGGGGGCATATAATGTCATATAGAAAGTGTTGTCATAAGAACTTCTAAACGGGCTCTTTCGATTGGAAACTGAGAGGGCTATTGCCCTTTTTTAAGTCGAAAGTAATCTGGGGTCTAATTACCCCCCCCCCCCACGCCCATCATTTCCCCAAACATTTCCGATCAACATTTTGATATGGCTCTTTTATTCAACGTAGTTGAAAGGTCTCTAAATTATGTCTTTGAGGATGACAACCCTCCCCCCATAGCCCTCATGACAAGGGTTGTAAGTTATGCCCTCGGGGCATACAACGTTTTTATAGAACGTTTTGTCGTAGAAGCTCCAAAAAGCCATTTCCAATTTGATTGGAAATTGGGAGGACTAGTGCCTTTCTTATTAGTCGAAATTGATCAGAGGGCAAATGTCTCCCTCCACGCCCATCATTTCCCCAAACATTTCCAATCAATATTTTGATATAGACATTTTGTTAAGCCTATCAGAAATTTCTGGAAATTATGTCTTTGAGGATAACACATTCCCCCAGCCCCCAGGGCAAGGGTTGTAAGTTATGTCCTGGGTACAGATAGGGCTTTTATAGAAAGTGTGGTCATATAAACTTCAAAGGGGGCTCATTGGATTGGTAATTAGACGCTCTAGTGCTCTTTTTAAGAGTCAAAGTGGTCAGAGGGAAGCTACCCTCTCCCCCTAAACACAAGTCATACTGTCCCGAAATGCGTCCAATAAAAATTTTGAGATAGCCATTCTATTCAAAATAGTCTAAATATCATATAACAAGGGTTTTGGGGTTGAAATATACCCCAGAGATTAGGGTTAAAGATTGTAAGTTATGCCCAGGGGGTATTAAAAGTTTTTTATGGAAGGGATGGTTGTTGAACTTCAGAAGAGGCTCAGTCATTCTCCCTGAAAAGGACTATGTCAATATAAAACGAACAGAGATTAATCAAAAAAACTTTTTGCACAAAATATGTTTTTCAAAAAAAATTAAAGAAAAAAGGAAAGAAAGTAAAGAAAAAAAGTAAAGAATTTTGAAAGTAGGGATATACTTGGGCATAAGGGAATTGAAAAAAAAAATACACATTATGTGTAAAACCCAAGAAATTGCAGATCTAAAGATTCAGCGTAATTTCTTGTCCAAGCAAAATCATGTCAATAATGCTTACAGCCTAACCACTTGTCGACGGGCAGCGAAAAATTTCTTTCCAATGGATTGTCTGCCAATTTAATATTGTTAGGAACTGATGCGACAAATAGGTTTGAATTCATTTCAACTTGGACTTTTTTTTAGGGAAGGTATCGTTATGACGCTAAAAGTATCCCTAATCGAATAACATCGTGTGTGCAAAGCGTAAGGTAGCGGGTAACAAAGCCTAACTTAATGTGTAACGTTTCTTTTTTACTTCATTAATCAAAAAAAATTTTTGCACAAAATAAGTTTTAAAAAAAATAAAGTAGAGAACTCAATTAAACCAAAATGAACAAAAATAGAATCAAATAATCTACCAAGCATACAACTACCACAAATCAATATCAAAAAATAAATGAAACCCAAAACAAACAGAAATTACAATAAGCCAAACTCAAAACGAGCAGAAATTAACCTGAGCAGGGTTCTAAACCCTATGCTTTATAGAAGCCAGAATATAATTTGTACTATACTGGAAAAAATTCTTTTAAATGTTTTCACTTTTATAAGTTTAAGAAAACAAAAATTAATAAAGGTTTTAAGGAATAAATATCAGCTTATGCATATTAAACTGACAATGCACATTTTTTTTCAGTAAATCCATCTGAACTTTCCAGTAAAGTACATACAATAAAGTTCAGTAAAGTATATTCAGTTCCCTTATGCCCAAATATATCCCTACATTCAAAATAAATTTTGGGTTATGTGGCCTCCGCCTCTTTGCAAGCATGCTGTTTCCTTCTGAACCAAAATTCAAAAAGGCAGGAAATACATAGGAAAAAATTCTATTGGATACATTTATTCTATTGATGTATCCATATTCTATTGTTAGTTAGTTTTTGCTTATTGTTATTAGTCGATGTGAGATTGGTCGTCTTTTATCGTATTTTTTTTCTTTGTGTTTAACTTTTAATAGTTAGAAACTTAATTGTATGTACCCCCCCCCAGTCGCAAGTAAGTTTTTATACCTTTCTTGGGACAGGTACTGGCACTTAATTTGAATGTCTTTTTTGATTGTAAATCAAAGCGAACTGAACTGAACTGAATAGTTCTGAGCCACTCATTTCATCATTCTATTCGATTAGATAATAATACTAATAATAATAATAGCAATAATAATAATAGTTTAAATTTAATAATAATAACAATAGAATAATAATAATACGTTTTTTAATAATAATGAAGAACAAACTAGCTATGAGCCTCGACGTAACAAACACTTTTTCAACTTATGTTTAAACAGCCAGGTACTCGGCCACCCGAATGTTCTTCAGAAAAGAGGTTCTACAGACTAGCTCCTAAAAATGTAATGGGGAAGCTAGCCCTGATTTCACTTCGATGTGAGAAGATGAAACAATTAGCGTGACGAATTATGATGAGGGGATATATTGTCACTAAATTAATCACGAAAGATCCCAAGAATTTCAGTATTCCAAAATCGTGAGGCAAAAATTCCAACCTGGCATTCCCAAAGCTTACATACATTAAGTCCTTCCAATTTGAAAAAAGTTGTAGTATTATGCACGCCTTCAACACACCCACCAATAAGACGCATGACTTTATTTTAAATAACACTGACATAGTAGTTCGTACGAAACTCGAACTGAAAAAGAAAGCAATCAAAAACTGACAAAGGGTTAAGGTCCTAATAGATATAGTAAAACATTTTGACAGCTGCAGATACCCCTTTATAAAGTGGCTGGAAAATAGTGAAAACTATCACCAATTTGAAAGATATCAGTGTAGAGTAAGGGCTGTTGAGAAGGAAACACTATGAAATTCTGAAAGAAACTTTTAAAAATCTTCAAATATTTACTTATATCATTCCTAAAGGCACTTAACTTTACTTACCCCCCCCCCCCATAAAAATATTCTTCATGAATTGTCTATTCTTTATTTCGTCAGTGTTGATTCAATTTACAGACATTAATTTAAAAATGATGTATGACAAAATGCATGGAAAATCTACAGTTTCTACCATATGTTTTTTACATTTGGGAGGCTATAGATAAAGAAAAATAAAGCGCTTGTAAGAATTGTACAAGTAAGTGTTTTAGGATTTTTTCAATATTGTTAACAGAACTTTATAGTGTTTTCTTCTCAACAGCCTCAACTGTATACTGCTACCAATTGAAAAATTGCCGCCCACTGTGGCCAACATTTAATTGATTGGTTGCATAAAAGAACTTGAAAAAAAAAACGGCAAAGTGTACTAGCAATATTCCACTGAACCAGTTCTTTGAGATACTGGTCAGAAAAACTAAGCTGATGAGTTTAGCTGCTGTGAGTTTTAATGTTCAAAATAATTTTTTTTTGTGGTTTTTATTTTCGAAGACAACTTACTACATAGTGCGTACAAAAAGAACCCCGTGTTCTGTTTTAGATCGGTGCGTGGTGTTAAACACATCCATTATATTTTTTTTTATTGTAAGGCTAGTGAATAAAAAAAGGACAACAGGCACCCAATTAATTCTGGAAATCTTAGAAAAATCCGCAGTAAAGTTTTGGTTGTGTGAGGCTCATTACTGTTGTTCAGCAAAGTGTCTAAGTATACATATCATTCAAACTAAAATGAAATCCACAATATCCAAACATGGGCGTAGGGAAGTGTAATGGGATCAATTTGCAAAAACCCCAAAATCTCCCAATTAAAGTTACCCAAATAAAAATAAAAACAACCGAAATATAAACCCAAAATATGAACCTGAAAAATTCAAGTAACCTACAGATCGAGCAAGACTCAAGCTTTCAATTTAACATAGTGAAACAAACGTATCTAATTAAACATTGTAATTATACTTTGTAACAAACATCGTAAGAATCTTTCCCACAAAAAATCCAATAAATAAATCCGCCCTTGCGTCGCCAATGAATGCAATAAATATCAGTTTGACCAAATCTTATATGACAGCCAACGAACAATGTAATTTGAATTTTAAGAGCTCGGAATACCAAACTATCAAAAGGGCAAAGTTTATTATACAAAAAAAATAGTCACTCAAGATGCAAAATATCCTTGTTGCATTGTTCTGTATATTAAGTTTAGAACTAGATATCTAAATGAATTTAATTTGTATTATCCTTTACAAAATTTCACATAAATAAATTATAAGTCTCCTTAAAATTAAGCGACCCCCTGCTAGCAAAATGTTACAATGTAAAACTTTGTTCGTTCGAGAAAATTCCAAAGTGTTATTATAAAAAGTTATAAATTGTAATTAAAGTTACAAGGTAGAACTTCGCTTTATTAGAAAAATTCCAGAGTGATATCTTAAAATCATAAACTTCAATTAAACACAAATAGCCCATTGGTGCACACCCGTCCAATAGTGATGTAGGACAAATAGTGCAGCCAATAGGGACTGTAAAATATACTTGTTAGTAACGCCCGAACGTAACCTCCGATGAAATTGGGAAAAGTAGATAGCTAGAACTTAGCAGTTTTTGCGCCAGTCTTTTTTCAGTCTTATGCAAGTCTATTTTCAGTCTATTTTGGGTCTTATTTTCAGTCTTAGAGGAGTTTTACACCAGTGATTTATATTATGTGAGTCCATTCAAAATAAAAATTCGAGAGAACATTTTGACAGTGCATTAACTTTTGCGTAGCATCGCTCCAGATGACAATTTTGTATTAGTGTTTCGTATTACAAGTATGTTGATATAACAGAAGCTCTGCGACAACTATGTGACTAACAATAAATGCATTACTTTCTTATTTTATTCTCTCTATGTTAATATTTCTCAAGTTTGTTAGTCCTTATGGCTCCACTCGCTCCTAAGGGAAACTGAAACTTATCAGTCTGATTTCGACTCAGTATGGCCGTTAATATAAGCTCCCTACATATACTCCTAGATTAAGCTCCCCACTCTAGAAATTCCGCCTTCCACTCAGGAAGGCCACACGCGAACCGTCAGATAAGGGCGTGGCTCTTTCCCCATTGAATTAATTAATTGGAATCTCCGTATTAGGAAACATCAGGAGATATAAGTACAATTATATTTTTAAAAGAAACCCCCACAATTGTATTTTTAAAAGAAACCCCCCCATTAGAATTGGCGCGGCCGGTTTAAAGGAGCAAAACACAAGGACAACAAAAAAAAGATTATTAAGAAATATTACGCATAGAAAAAAGTGTGATATCTTGAAGACCTATAATTTACTTATACATGCCTTGAAAGTGCTATTTATTGTCCATGCTTTGTAGTGCAATTTTTTATTAAGCCTAAGTCCCCTTAAAACAATAACAAAAACATAATTTTAACTTGCTAAATTTAATATAAAAAAAAAAACAGTGCCGAATTTTAATTTATTTTGAAAAAAACCAAAATGTCGTTGGATCAAAACGAACAATTATTAAAGCAAAAACTCATTGCCAAAACAGTGGAAATTTCAAAATCGCCTCCTTCATATAACGGTGATGCAGACGTAGACGAATTTGTTATTCAATTAAACCAATTCGTAGAAGTAACCCAAACGGACTTAAAATCATTAGTAGGCATGTTGTTAATGAGACTTAAGGGACAGGCATTAACGTTCCTGAAACAAATAGAACAAAAAATATGGGATGACAACAACCTCCCAATAAACTCGATTGAAAAATTGCTAACAGCGTTCCGAGAAAGATTTGTTGAAATAGTTCAACACACAAATTAAATCATGGAATAGTATGTTTAGATGAAACACAAAATGTTAGGGAGTACTTAAACAAGGTAATCGTATCCATTGAGGTAAAATATGGAAAAGAATCAAGCCCTTAATTAAGAATATACGATAAAATCGTACTTAATGCTTTCATGCAAGGATTAAGCCCCAAACTATACCGAATGCTAATATCAAAAAATATTCAAACATTAGAACTAGCAGTTCAGGAAGTAGAGAGAATGATTGAAATTGACTCGATTTTGGCATATCACAATAAGTCAATAATAAATAATGTAGAAATTTCATCTCCTTGACGATCACGAGGGATTTCCCCATGATTTTTTTCAAGAGATAATTCACACAAACCGAACCGAAATAGGTCTCCAACCCCTACGAGGCAAAGAATGGTACGTTTTGTACCCACGAATACAACAAACTACGTACAGAACCCCCCAATTATATGCTATGCATGTAATAAACAAGGACATATCGCCAGGGAATGCTGTACTAAAAACAAATATACACCAGCAACCCCAAGTTTTAATAAATGTTTATTCGGGAGAAGAAACTTAAGCGCCAATTGGGTAGGACACTATAGAAATAACCCCCCATGTTTCCAATCACTCCGCAACCCTTACCAACAAGGCTTTGCATAGTCGAATCATTCCCAATATACGCCTCAACAACCCTATTCTAATCCCTCACCCAACTGACAAAATAATTATCGGTTCCCCAACTCAAACACGCGACAAAACATGTACCAAGTTAATTCACGAACGAGGTATCCAACTAGATTCAACAGGAATACAACCGAAAACAGAGGATATTTTTTTCCGACGGGAAACGAAAGAAATTTTTCGTCAATACAACACGAACAAATGCCGCGAGCCGTCGGCACAAGAAACTTTATCCCACGCAATAATACGTGGCAACCAAGACAATCAAATGTAAACCAACTTGGAACTTCCCTAACAAGTGAAATTCCCACCGAACCCCAACCTCAAACGCCAACTTATCAGATAAGCGCACAGGGAAACGAATTAGGCCCCCAAGGAAAATAAACGGGACCCTGGAGGCCAACATTTTTTATAGGTCCCATCCAGTAATTGTACCTTCCTTAAGTGATGATGACGACATATTACCTATACTAAATAATTTTAGTGTTGCGAGTATTAATTTAAAAGCGTTAATAGATTCATCTGCATCTGTCAACATAATAAATTCGAATGTATTTAATAGACTTCCAATATATATTAAGCGACGGAAAAATTTCAATATTCCAAGTGTAACTAGTGTAACAGGCCATAGGCTGGAAGCTATAGGCTCCATACGTTTAGATGTGAAAAAAGATAATAAAATCTTTCCTACAAACTTCATAATCTGCAAAAATTTCCCATATGAAGCTATAATTGGTGCTAATTTTTTAAAATCTAATAAGGTGTTATTAGACATAGCGAATAACAGACTCGTGTATCCATACGATCCTGATCTCCAACGCGTGGAGAGAGGGGACGCAACAGTAAATAGAATAAAATCTTTTGTACCCTATCTATCATCTCGTGTGAGAAAATCAAGCAGCACATTGATCGAGTCAATAAAAGAAAAAATGGGAAAAATGCAGGAGTATAGACAAATAGAAATAAAGAAAGTAGCTGAATTATGGAATAAGAAAATAAGTCTAAGCACTATTGTAAGGGGGCAGGACTTGGATGTATCCCTACAACCAACCCCGAAAGCGGAAGACCTGACACAACCAAACGCCATCCTCAACCTAATAGGAAACAACTCGGAAGAGAAATATTATGGGTTTGCAGTACGTAAAACAAAAATCCCCCCAAAGACTATGCAAAGAGTACAAATCTCTCAAATGGTCACCCCTGTAAATGACAATTCCGAAATTTGGTTCGCATCCCCGTGTAAGGCAATTACAGAAAATCTGTTTTGTGAGGAACAGATCATTTCATACGAAAAAGGCGAAGGTTTCATTTGGTTAACTAACACACATGAAAACGATATGATTACATTGAAAAAAGGAAAATGTCTCGTTGAAATACAAGTTGTTTCTGAGCACGAGCTAAACAAATGGAGAGGCTCCAAGGAAAACTTAGTTAACAGCATTGGTACTAGCGATCCATAGAATAGGTACCCCCTAACGAAACCCCAATTTTTGGAAAAATTTAAACTAAATCATATCTAAGAGACGCAATTAAAGGAAAAATTATGTGAATTGCTCTGGAATTTTAGAGATATTTTTTCTACATGCGAGGAAAATGTCGGGTTGATACCCTTCTACCAACATTCTATCAAAACCACAGGATTGCCTGTAGCTAAACAGCCCTATCGAATCCCCCATCCCTATAAAGGCTGGTTAAAAAATAAAATCCGCGAGTTTGAAAGAAACAGTATTATACGGCCGAGTATAAGCCCATATTCAGCCCCCGGTATACTCGTACCAAAAAAGAACAAGGACCTTAGGCTTGTAGTAGACTATAGAGCCTTAAATAAGCAGGTCGTTAGCGACAAATTTCCCCTGCCCCGAATTGATGAAATCCTAGACTCCATTTCAACAAAGAACAAAATATTTACATCTCTTGACCTCACGCAAGGTTATCATCAGGTTAAGATAGCAGATAATGATGTTTATAAAACGGCTTTTTCAACGACGGAATGCGGTTCTTATGAATATTTGAGAGTACCCTTTGGACTCAAAACCAGTTCAAGTGCATTATGTAGACCTCTGTTACACTTATTACGAGGTATAGAAAATATTATCCATTTTTTGAATGATGTTATTTGTGTGGGAGAAACACCAGAGGATCATTTAAGCACATTAACCAAAATTTTTGAAAAATTCAGAGGGTAATCTGAAATTTAGACCGGAAAAAGTAAATTTGTTTCAATCCGAAATAAAATTCTTAGGAATGATAGTGACCCAAGGTCGATTATCACCGGACCCTGAAAAGATAAAATGCGTAGAGAATCTTAAACTGCCAAAAACTATGAAACAATTAAGAGGCATTATTGGTTTAACCAGTTATTTTAGAAAATTTATACGTAACTACGCCTAAATCGCAAAACCCCTAACAGATCTAACTAAAGGGAATTCCCAAAATATTACCTGGTTGCTGGAAGCTCAAACTTCTTTAGACACTCTCAAGAAAGCTCTTACTTCTGAACCAATATTAGCGTTACCAGACTTTGAAAAAGGAGCATTTGTGGTTACCACCGATGCTTCAGCTCTGGGTATCGGTGCAATCCTTTCCCAAATAGTCCCCGTGGAAAACAACCCTGAATCCCAACAGGACCCCCCTTAATATATAGAGAAAGTCATATTCTATCCAAGTAGAACTCTAACGAAAGGCGAAAGAAGTTATTCAGCAACGCAATTGGAGTTACTATCTATAATTTACCACTTAGACAAATTTAGACATTATTTAGTAGGTCGAAAATTTAAGTTGCGTTCGGATCATAAAAGCTTACAGTACCTAAGCACATTTAAGAATCGAACCGGAATTTTAGCGCGATGGGTAATGAAAATCCAAGATCTGGATTACGAATTTGAACACGTGACCGGCAAGCAAAATGCCCCTTGCGATTACCTAAGTAGATACCCTGAGAATAAACCTTCAGATAACGAAACTGAACACGTAAATGCCATTAATCACTATAAACGAAGACATAAGAAGAATAAATCAAACGTCATTACGGAAGAAAAGGGGCTACGATTAATTCCCTTATCCCTAGCCAATATTAAAAGAAACCAAGTTAAGGATGAAATGTGTTTGACTCTCATTAATTACTTTGTGAATTCTGATAATCTCCCTGATAAGTTCAAAGCCCTGATAAGTTAAATTGTGCTGTACGGAAAAGGACTAAATAAGAATAAACCAAATTTATCTCCCTTCCTCAATAAGCACTTTTCTTAAATATATCATAGAATTCGGTCAAGCTCAAATGGGCTAAATTTTCAGGCGTTTTCGTATCAGTTTTCAAATTCAACTGGCTCAATTCCATCATCCCCTCTTTGCACACATTGCAATACAAAAAATTAAACAATTGACCATTGCCTATTTGAATGTAATACGCTGACTTCTGCACAGCATACCCTGCAAAGTAAACAGTTAAAGTGCTTCAAACATTACAAAATCTGACTATCAGCTAAAAGTCTAGCTGACTATATCTGCACAAAGAGAATTAAACTAAATGTATATCCTCTTATATTTCAACTTCTACCATCAAAAGATTTACTGTAAGATATCTAGGCAGATTCAAGATAAATAAGGAGCAACCAATTGAAGGAGCTCATTTCAACTCACAGAGTGATTCAAAAGGAAAATGGTTGAATAGTTTCGACTGAAAAGTCCACGTTTTCTGAAAGAGAAGAAGAAGAAGAAGGACTATTGCAGTGGGAAGATTGAAAAAAGTTCTTCTAATAAGCGTACATGGCGATCCTTGTGACTTTTAGTTTTGGCTCATCATTACTATAAATTGGGATAGTGGACACAGGCTCCATGTTGGTAAATTTCACCTCCAATAGGGGATTCAAATTATCGTTGCGTATCCAAGCTAATTGAACATAATTATGTAAAAAGGCCTATGATTATTCAGATAAAAGATCACCATTCATAAAAAAAATATAGTTTTACAGAACATATGGGTCTCTGTAGTAGGTCAAGAACCGCCATACATTGGGGAAGGGGAGGGGGCCCGCCTCCCAATATTTTGGATGTAAGAGAGGAAAAATCGTTCCAAAAGGTCTTGTCGTGAAACCCTGTGCTTTGACTTGATGACTTTTTAGATTCAATAAATAATAAGAATAAAACCAATAAATAAGAAAAACAAATTAGAGAAATAAAAGGAATTAAAAACGAGAAATGAAGGAAAATGAGAAGAATGACTAAATATCTAAAACTGTCTTTATTGTTTGATAGATACTGGTTAGGGAATAGCCGGCAATTTTAATATCAAGATTCAATTTCATGTTATATTTCAAGTGAAAAGAACAAATTAACTAATAAATAAGCGAAGTTTAATGACCGATCATAGACAGCGCAATCGCGCTGCCTAAGTAAAGAACGACGTTTGCACAATGCATTTTTTTTTCATACGAGGGCATTCGTATCGAAGGAGTTATCGTAGAAACTTCGGAAAGGTCTCATTCGATTGGAAATTGGAATGGCTGGTGCCCTTTTGAATAGTTGAAAGTGATTGGAAAGCAACTAACACCCCTTCCACGCCCACCATGTCCCCAAACACATCCTATCAAAATTTTGAGAAAGCAATTTTATTCAGCATAGTTGATTTCCAGATAGAAATTATGTTTTTGAGGAGGACACTCCCCCACAGCCCTCAGGGCAAGGGTTGTAAGTTATACCCTGGGGGGATATAAGATTTTTATAGAAAGCGTTGTCGTAGAAACTTCAAAAAGGGCTCTTTCGATTGGAAAATAAAGGGCTAGTGCCCGTTTTAATAGTTAAAAATTATTGGAGGGCAACTAACGACCCTCTCACGCCCACCTTTTCCCCAAACGCATCTAATCACAATTTTGTGATAGCCATTTTGTTCAACATAGTTAAAAGTTTTGAAAATTAGGTATTTGAGGATGACAACCTCCCCAGTGCCCTCAGGGCAAGGGTTATAAGTTATACCCTGGGGGCCTATAAGGTTTTTATAGAAAGTGTTGTCGTAGAAACTTCAAAAAGACTCATTCGATTGGAAATTGAAATGGCTATTGCCCTTTTTAATTGTCGAAAGTGATTGGAGGGCAACTAACACCCCTTCCACGCCCACCATTTCCCCAAATACATCCAATAAAAATTTTGAGATAGCCATTTTGTTCAACGTAGTTGAAAGTTTTAGAACTCAGGTATGTAAGGATGACAACCCCTCCCCCCACAGCCCTCAGGGCAAGGGTTGTAAGTTATGTCCTGGGGGTATATAAGGTTTTTTATAGAAAGCGTTGTTGTAGAAACTTCAAAAAGGGCTCATCGATTGGAAATTGAAATGGCTAGTGGCCTTTTTGATGATCATAAGTAATTGGAGGGCAACTAACCCCCATCTGACGCCCACTATTTTCCCAAACACATACAATCAAAGTTTTAGATAGCCATTTTTTTCAACGTAGTTAAAAGTTCTGGAAATTATGTCTTTGAGAATGGCAACTCCCCACAGCCCTCAGGGCGAGGGTTGTAATTTATGCCCTGGGGCATATGAGATTTTTATAGAGGGTGTTGTCGTAAAACTTCAAAAAAGCTCATTCGATTGGAAATTGAAAGGGCTAGTGTGATTTTTAATAGTTGAAATTGATTGGAGGGCAACTAGCCCCCCTCTCACGCCCACCATTTCCCCAAACACATCCAATTAAAACTTTGATATATTCAGTTTATTCAACGTAGTTAAAATTTCTGAAAATGAGGTGTTTTAGGATGACAACCCCGTCAGAGGGCTCAGAGCAAGGGTTCTAAGTTATACCCGGGGGCATATAAGGTTTTTATAGAAAGTGTTGTCGAAGAATCTTCAACAAGGGCTCATTTGATTGGAAATTGAAAGGGCGAGTGCCCTTTTTAATAGTCGAAAGTGATTGGAGGGCAACTAGCCCCCTCTCATGCCTATAATTTCTTCAAACACATCCAATCAATATTTTTAGGTACCCATTATGTTCACCGTAGATGAAAGTTTTGGAAAATTGGTTTTCAGAGTGATACTCCCCCCAGAGCCTTCGTGGCTAAGTTTGTAAGTTATGCCCTGGGGGCACGTACGGTTTTTTTATAGAACACTTTCTTGTAAAAGCTGCAGAAGAGGCTCATTCAATTGGAAATTGAAACGCTAGTCGAAACTAGTCGAAACCCTTTTTAATAGGCTAGTCGAAACTGATTGGAGGGCCACTAACCCCCCTCTCACGCCTACCATTTCCACAAACATATCCAATCAAAATTTTGATTTAGCCATTTTTTCCAACGTAGTTGAAAGTTCTGGATATTATTTCTTTTAGGATGATAACCTCCCCCCCCCCCCGCATACACCCCAAAGAGCAAGGGTTGTAAGTCATACCCTGGGGGTATATAGGGTGTTTATAGAGCGTTGTAATAGAAACTTCGAAAACTTCGAAATGCTAGCACCCGTTTTAATAGTCAAAATTGATTGGAGGAAACTTAACACACCTCCCACGCCCACCATTTCCCAAAAAACATCCAATTAAATATTTGAGATAGCCATTTTGCTCAACGTAGTCTAAAAGTCTGGAAATTATGGCTTTGAGGATGACACTCCCCCTACAGCCCTCAGCGCAAGGGCTGTAAGTTATGCCCAGGGGCATATAAGGTTTTATAGAGAGTGCTGTCGTAAAAACTTCAAAAACTCATTCGATTGGAAATTGAAAGCGCTAGTGCCCTATTTAATAGTCGAAAGTGATCGGAGGGCAACTAATGCCCCTCTCACGCCTACAATTTCCCCAAACACATCCAATAAAAATTTTGAGATAGACACTCTGTTCAACGTAGTTGAAAGTTCTGGAAATTAGGTCTTTGCCAGCGTGGTCGTAGAAACTTCAAAAAAGACTCATTCAATAGGCAATTGAGAGGGCTATTGCTCTTATTAATAGTCAAAAGCGCCGGAGTGCGAATACCCCCCCATGCCCATCATTTCCCCAAACACTTCCTATCAAAGTGTTAATATAGCAATTTGTTTGAACGTAGTTGAAGGGTCTGGAAATTATGTTTTTGAGTATGACGACCCTCAGGGCTAAGGTTGTCAGTTATGCCCTGGGGGGCATATAATGTCATATAGAAAGTGTTGTCATAAGAACTTCTGAACGGGCTCTTTCGATTGGAAACTGAGAGGGCTCTTGCCCTTTTTTAAGTCGAAAGTAATCTGGGGTAGAATTTCCCCCCCCCCCCCCACGCCCATAATTTCCCCAAACATTTCCGATCAACATTTTGATATGGCTCTTTTATTCAACGTAGTTGAATGGTCTCTAAATTATGTCTTTGAGGATGACAACCCTCCCCCCATAGCCCTCATGACAAGGGTCGTAAGTTATGCCCTCGGGGCATACAACGTTTTTATAGAACGTTTTGTCGTAGAAGCTCCAAAAAGCAATTTGATTGGAAATTGGGAGGACTAGTGCCTTTTTTATTAGTCGAAAGTGATTAGAGGGCAAATGTCTCCCTCCACGCCCATCATTTTCCCAAACATTTCCAATCAATATTTTGATATAGACATTTTGTTAAGCCTATCAAAAATGTCTGGAAATTATGTCTTTGAGGATAACACAGTCCCCTAGCCCCCAGGGCAAGGGTTGTAAGTTGTGTCCTGGGGACATATAGGGTTTATATAGAAAGTGTGATCATATAAAGTTCAAAGGGGGCTCATGGGATTGGTAATCAGACGCTCTAGTGCTCTTTTTAAGAGTCAAAGTAGTCAGAGGGAAGCTACCCTCTCCCCCTAAACACAAGTCATACTGTCCCGAAATGCGTCCAATAAAAATTTTGAGATAGCCATTCTATTCAAAATAGTCTAAATATCATATAACAAGGGTTTTGGGGTTGAAATATACCCCAGAGATTAGGGTTAAAGATTGTAAGTTATGCCCAGGGGGTATTAAAAGTTTTTTATGGAAGGGATGGTTGTTGAACTTCAGAAGAGGCTCAGTCATTCTCCCTTAAAAGGACTATGTCAATATAAAACGAACAGAGATTAATCAAAAAAACTTTTTGCACAAAATATGTTTTTCAAAAAAAATTAAAGAAAAAAGGAAAGAAAGTAAAGACAAAAAGTAAAGAATTTTAAAAGTAGGGATATACTTGGGCATAAGGGACTTGAAAAAAAAAATACACATTATGTGTAAAACCCAAGAAATTGCAGATCTAAAGATTCAGCGTAATTTCTTGTCCAAGCAAAATCATGTCAATAATGCTTACAGCCTAACCACTTGTCGACGGGCAGCGAAAAATTTCTTTCCAATGGATTGTCTGCCAATTTAATATTGTTAGGAACTGATGCGACAAATAGGTTTGAATTCATTTCAACTTGGACTTTTTTTTAGGGAAGGTATCGTTATGACGCTAAAAGTATCCCTAATCGAATAACATCGTGTGTGCAAAGCGTAAGGTAGCGGGTAACAAATCCTAACTTAATGTGTAACTTTTCTTTTTTACTTCATTAATCAAAAAAAATTTTTGCACAAAATAAGTTTTAAAAAAAATAAAGTAGAGAACTCAATTAAACCAAAATGAACAAAAATAGAATCAAATAATCTACCAAGCATACAACTACCACAAATCAATATCAAAAAATAAATGAAACCCAAAACAAACAGAAATTACAATAAGCCAAACTCAAAACGAGCAGAAATTAACCTGAGCAGGGTTCTAAACCCTATTCTTTATAGAAGCCAGAATATAATTTGTACTATACTGGAAAAAATTCTTTTAAATGTTTTCACTTTTATAAGTTTAAGAAAACCAAAATTAATAAAGTTTTTAAGGAATAAATATCAGCTTATGAATATTAAACTGACAATTCACATTTTTTTTCAGTAAATCCATCTGAACTTTCCAGTAAAGTACATACAATAAAGTTCAGTAAAGTATATTCAGTTCCCTTATGCCCAAATATATCCCTACATTCAAAATAAATTTTGGGTTATGTGGCCTCCGCCTCTTTGCAAGCATGCTGTTTCCTTCTGAACCAAAATTCAAAAAGGCAGGAAATACATAGGAAAAAATTCTATTGGATACATTTATTCTATTGATGTATCCATATTCTATTGTTAGTTTGTTTTTGCTTATTGTTATTAGTCGATGTGAGATTGGTCGTATTTTATCGTATTTTTTTTCTTTGTGTTTAACTTTTAATCGTTAGAAAATTATTTGTATGTACCCCCCCCCCCAGTCGCAAGTAAGTTTTTATACCTTTCTTGGGACAGGTACTGGCACTTAATTTGAATGTCTTTTTTGATTGTAAATCAAAGCGAACTGAACTGAACTGAATAGTTCTGAGCCACTCATTTCATCATTCTATTCGATTAGATAATAATACTAATAATAATAATAGCAATAATAATAATAGTTTAAATTTAATAATAATAACAATAGAATAATAATAATACGTTTTTTAATAATAATGAAGAACAAACTAGCTATGAGCCTCGACGTAACAAACACTTTTTCAACTTATGTTTAAACAGCCAGGTACTCGGCCACCCGAATGTTCTTCAGAAAAGAGGTTCTACAGACTAGCTCCTAAAAATGTAATGGGGAAGCTAGCCCTGATTTCACTTCGATGTGAGAAGATGAAACAATTAGCGTGACGAATTATGATGAGGGGATATATTGTCACTAAATTAATCACGAAAGATCCCAAGAATTTCAGTATTCCAAAATCGTGAGGCAAAAATTCCAACCTGGCATTCCCAAAGCTTACATACATTAAGTCCTTCCAATTTGAAAAAAGTTGTAGTATTATGCACGCCTTCAACACACCCACCAATAAGACGCATGACTTTATTTTAAATAACACTGACATAGTAGTTCGTACGAAACTCGAACTGAAAAAGAAAGCAATCAAAAACTGACAAAGGGTTAAGGTCCTAATAGATATAGTAAAACATTTTGACAGCTGCAGATACCCCTTTATAAAGTGGCTGGAAAATAGTGAAAACTATCACCAATTTTACAGATATCAGTGTATAGTAAGGGCTTTTGAGACGGAAACACTATGAAATTCTGAAATAAAATTTTAAAAATCTTCAAAAATTTACTTATATCATTCCTA